>NC_057803.1:516964291-517146825 GCF_018294505.1 Triticum aestivum
GCTTCAGTTAGCAGCAGTAGCCAAGAAATCGCTCGATCGGGTTCAGTTAATAGCCATCAATCAATCGCTCGGGTTCAGTAACGCATAGCCTGCAGTGCAATCGCTCGGGTTCAGTTAGAGCCCAACACCTCGCTCGGGTTCAGTTAGAGCCAATGCCTCGCACACACGCGCGTACATGTACAAGAGAAACATGCATCGCTCGGCCCCCGACCTCCCACCGTAACCGGGAACTCCCAAAAAATTTCCTCCCCTCGCTTCTACCACGGTTTTTTCCGTCATGGACGGCCCAAAGAATGTCATGTAGCTACGTCTCCGGCCCGCCCATGACAAAAAGCCCATTTTCTGTCATGATTTTTTGTCATAGAAGTAGGAGCCCACCACATCTATGATGATACCGGGTTTTGTCACAATTATCGTCATAAAAGTGTCATATGTATGACAGAAAAAAAATTCGTTCGGCCCAAAATGTCCCAAAATGTCACGGATGTGTCTTTTTTGGTAGTGTAATGAGAGTAACTCTTCAACTCATACATTGTTTAATTTCCCTTTGTGCTTACCAAGGGATGAATGTTATGATGATTGTTATGATCTGGTTGATTCTTTTGAAATATCCCATTTTGATGATGCTTGCTATGCTTGTGGCCAAGATGCCAATATGAATTATGCTTATGGAGATGAACTTGCTATAGTTCCTTATGTTAAACATGAAATTGTTGCTATTGCACCCACGCATGATAGTCCTATTATCTTTTTGAATTCTCCCGACTACACTATATCGGAGAAGTTTGCCCTTATTAAGGATTATATTGATGGGTTGCGTTTTACTACTACACATGATGATTTTGATGAATATAATATGCATGTGCTTGCTGCTCCTACTTGCAATTATTATGATAGAGGAACTACATCTCCGCCTCTCCATGTTTCCTATATGATAAAATTGCAAGAAACTGTTTATACTATGCATTGGCCTTTACTTTGTGTGCATGAATTGTTCTTTTATGACATGCCGATGCATAGGAAGAGAGTTAGACTTTGTCATTACATGATATATGTTGCTTTGTGCTCACTACTAAATTGTAAATCATTGTTGATTCAAATTGGCTTTGATATACCTTGGGATCCGGGTGGATCCATTACTTGAGCACTATATGCCTAGCTTAATGGCTTTAAAGAAAGCGATGTCAGAGAGACAACCCAGAATTTTAGAGAGTCATTTATTTCTGTTGTGTGATTTTTAGAATGTTTAAAAATAAAAATAATGTGCCAAGATTTGCCTTTAGGATGTTTACATTGCTTGTTGGTTTGTGTGGTGCAAGACAGAAACTTTGGCTATAGTACGTGATTTTACATTTTTTTTTACTGGAACGTCAAATGGTTCTGAAACTTCTTGCACTATCTTTATATACAAATTTTTTATTTTTCCTATTTTTCAGAATATTTGGAGTAACATAAGTATGGTGAATGTAAAGATTACTACAAACTGTCATGTTTAAGACAGATTCTGTTTCTGATGCATAGTTTGCTTGTTTTGATGAAACTATCGATTCCTATCAGTGGATTAAGCCATGGAAAAGTTATATTACATTAGCTACAGTGTGAAAACAAAATATGAATTGGTTTTCAATAGTACTTAGAGTAGTGATTTGCTTTATTATACTAACGGATCTTACCGAGCTTTCTTTTGAGTTTTGTGTGGATGAAGTGTTCGAAGATCGAGGAGGTCTCGATGTGAGGAGAAGTAGGAGAGGCAGGAGCTCAGGCTTGGGGATGACCAAGGCACCCCAAGTAAATATTCAAGGAGACTCAAGTGTCTAAGCTTGGGGATGCCCCAGGAGGCATCCCATCTTTCTTCAACAAGTATCGGTATGTTTTCGGTTTCGTTTCGTTCATGTGATATGTGCAAATCTTGGAGTGTCTTTTGCATTTTATTTTCACTTTTCTTTGATGCACCATGCTGGTATGAGATAGTCCATGGTTGATTTATAGAATGCTCTTTGCACTTCACTTATATCTTTTGAGTATGGCTTTATAGAATCCTTCATGTGCTTCGCTTATATCATTTGAAGTTTGGGTTGCCTATTTCTCTTCACATCGAAACCCGCCATTTGTAGAATGCTCTTTTGATTCACTTATATTGTTAGAGTGTGGGCATATCTTTTGTAGAAAGAATTAAACTCTCTTGCTTCACTTATATCTATTTGGAGAGATGACAGGAATTGGTCATTCACAAGGTTAGTCATAAAATCATGCATAAAACTTGTAGATCATTGAATATGATATGTTTGATCCCTTGCAATAGTTTTGCAATATAAAGATGGTGATATTAGAGTCATGCTAGTGGGTAGTTGTGGATTATAGAAATACTTGTGTTGAAGTTTCTGATTCCCGTAGCATGCACGTATGGTAAACCGTTATGTAACGAAGTTGGGGCATGAGGTATTTATTGATTGGCTTCCTTATGAGTGGCAGTCGGGGACGAGTGATGGTCTTTTCCTACCAATCTATCGCCCTAGGAGCATGCGTGTAGTACTTTGTTTCGACGACTAATAGATTTTTGTGATAACTATGTGAGTTCTTTATGACTAATGTTGAGTCCATGGATTATACGCACTCTCACCCTTCCATCATTGCTAGCCTCTTCGGTACCATGCATTGCCCTTTCTCACCTTGAGAGTCGGTGCAAACTTCACCGATGCATCCAAACCCCGTGATATGGTATGCTCTATCACACATAAGCCTCCTTATATCTTCCTCGAAACAGCCACCATACCTACCTATCATGGCATTTCCGTAGCCATTCCGAGATATATTGCCATGCAACTTCCATCATCTTCATATACAGGACTTGAGCATCATTGTCATATTGCTTTGCATGATCGTAAGATAGCTAGCATGATGTTTTCATGGCTTGTTCGTTTTTTGATGTCATTGCGATGCTAGATCATTGCACATCTCGGTACACCGCTAGAGGCATTCATATAGAGTCATATTTTGTTCTAGTATCGAGTTGTAATATTGAGTTGTAAGTAAATAAAAGTGTGATGATCATCATTATTAGAACATTGTCCCATGTGAGGTTATCAAAATAAAAGTGGACAAAGAAGCTCCCCAAAAAAAGAGGCCAAAGAACCCTACAAAAAAGAGAAAAATATATAAAAAATGAGAGAAAAGAGACAAGGGACAATGTTACTATCCTTTTACCACACTTGTGCTTCAGAGTAGCACCATGTTCTTCATATATAGAGTCTCTTGAGTTATCACGTTCATATACTAGTGGGAATTTCCATTATAGAACTTGGCTTGTATATTCCAATGATGGGCTTCCTCAAATGCCCTAGGTCTTCATAAGCAAGCAAGTTGGATGCACACCCACTTAGTTTTAGTTTGAGCTTTCATACACTTATAGCTCTTAGTGCATCCGCTGCATGACAATCCCTACTCCTCGCATTGACATCAATTGATGGGCATCTCCATAGCCCATTGATTAGTCGCGTTGATGTGAGACTTTCTCCCTTTTGTCTTCTCCACACAACCTCCATCATCATATTCTATTCCACCTATAGTGTTATACCCATGGCTCATGCTCATGTATTGCGTGAAAGTTGAAAAGGTTTGAGAACGTCAAAAGTATGAAACAATTGCTCGACTTGTCATTGGGGTTGTGCATGATTTGAATATTTTGTGTGGTGAAGATGGAGCATAGCCAGACCATATGATTTTGTAGGGATAACTTTCCTTGGCCATGATATTTTGAAAAAACATGATTGCTTTATTAGTATGCTTGAAGTATTATTGTCTTAATATCAAATGATAGACTATTGCTTTGAATCACTCGTGTCTTAATATTCATGCCATGATTATATTACATGATCAAGATTATGCTAGGTAGCATTCCACATCAAAAATTATCTTTTTTATCATTTACCTACTCGAGGACGAGCAGGAATTAAGCTTGGGGGTGCTGATATGTCTCCATCGTATATACAATTTTTGATTGTTCCATGCCAATATTATACAACTTTCATACACTTTTGGCAACTTTTTATACTATTTGGGGGACTAACATATTATCCAGTGCCCAGTGTCAGTTCCTGTTTGTTGCATGTTGTTTGTTTCGCAGAAAATCCATATCAAACGGAGGTGTTGAGTTCTTGGAGGGATCGCTTCTAGGGTTTCGAGAAATCCGCAAAATTTCCGGATGAAGAAGAACCGGTTTGGAAGGAGCTGGATCAGCTTCAAGTCATTAATCCAGTCATAGGAAAGCTATGTGTGAAGCTACGTGTGAAGAAAATTGTAGTTACAAGCAACGGATCAGCTTTTGACTTCTGATGGGTTTGGTGATCCGAAACTTCACACAAGGTTATCCGTCCACAGTTTCTACAGGTTTGACCGAGTCTAGGAAGAGGATTGGTCCAAGCAACTATGACCCGAAGAAGGACGGGGACTTGAATTAATCGCAACCGTGGTCTCTGCCTCCGTGGGCAGCCGTGACTGCGCCCCGAGCCACCCGGTTTGCCTCAGCTGTCGACCCGCCGACTGATCTAAGATGTAGCCTCGCTGGCGGAGCTTTCGATTCCTAGGCGTACAGACGTAACGTCACGCGTATACCTGACCGGCTGGTTGATGCTGCTCCTCCACTTATGATCCACTTCCATCAAACAAAAATCTGCTGGCGTGAAGACAACAGCGACTTATTACCATAAGGTGACCGTGGAGAGCTGCCTCATCCATGTAGTGAGTCGCCACGCCTGGGGTTACGACTGCAACATCGCCACTGCCCTGAGCCACCCTGTGGAGCCGCGTGGTGCCTCCGCCGCCGTTTCACCCTTGCAGAGAGCCGACCGGCGCGGACCGACCTTGAGACGCTACTGAAAACCGCCGCGGCCGTAACAATCAGGTGCTATTTTTCTAAAACTCTTTTTTGGTGTAATTACATAATGTCAAAAGATTTTCTCGAGGTATGCTATTGTATACACAGGTCAATTACCTCATGATTCAAGTATGATCCGGTCCCCGCGCGCTGTCATTGGAGGTCGCGTCTATATCCACACTATATCAAATGGCTTATCAGATGTGCGCAAGTTGCCGCCTCAACGGTCCGGTCTACATCAACTCACCGGCCGCGCCTGTAGCCGGTTCGTTCGACCATACCCACGCCGGTTCAACCGTCCGCGCCCACGGCCGACCCGTCTGTCCGTGCGGCTTACAATGCCACGGCCGACTCACCCGTCCGCTCTGTCATTTAAATATCATGGTTGACTCTGATATGTATATCAACAAATCAGAGCCGCCCCTGCGGTCTTGAGCCACCGGGGGCATGTTCAGCCGCCTCGGTCGCGATAAATGGATCATCCATCGTCCGAACAAATCAGGTGACATCTATCTAAGTCTATTTTTGACATATATTGTTTTTGTAAAAAGAACAATTATGTTGGTTTTGCATATTTTCATATACAGGACAATTATTCGCCACAACATTGGTGTTACACCATGCATATGGAGCACGCACTGGCGTCATTATATACTGGCTTTTGACCATTCCGCACTGCTCAATGGACGCGCACAAATCGCCTGTGGTCCGGTTTACGTCAACACGCGGCCGGTTCTCCATCTACGCCGGCTTACAATGCCCGCAGGTGACT
This sequence comes from Triticum aestivum, assembly GCF_018294505.1. Taxonomy (NCBI): domain Eukaryota; kingdom Viridiplantae; phylum Streptophyta; class Magnoliopsida; order Poales; family Poaceae; genus Triticum; species Triticum aestivum. Next base: position 516,969,937 of record NC_057803.1, read on the forward strand.
CTCCCGTCCGCGCCAGTTTACAACTCCCGCGGCTGACTCTCCCGTCCGTGTCTACTTACTACGCCGCGGTCGACTCATCTGGCTGTGTCGTCTCTGAAGCTACGGTTGTCTTTGTCGTCCGTCTCTCGCGGCCTGGTCTACATCAACATACCGGGCTGCACCTGTTTGCATGAGCTGTTTATTGGGCGCACAAGTCGCCGCTACTACAGTTTTGATTAACTTCAAATTGCCGGTTGGAAGAAACCATTGGCCGAGTTGCTGACACGGCTTATATGGGATCATTTGCAACCCGCCGCAGTCACCTCAACTTTCTATGGATTCACATCATGCTATCAACGCCAATGATATACAAGTTATGCCGGTTTATATCACGATCAAATATGGAGAGTCTCAAGCCAACTCCTCGAGTCACCTTTGAGACTCGGGGGCTACGATGACATGACTCAGTGAATCTTGCCAGTTTCAGCAAATTTAAGAACCCCAGGATGATGGAGGGAAAGATAACCCAGTCCTGGAGGCTACTGTTATATTGATGAAAATTTAAAGGCCGTCAGAAAATTTCCGGTTTAGAAAGTATATGACAGTTACAAAATCCCGACTCAATGAAGAAAATCCGGGTCATCAGAAAGGATTCCGGTTTAAAATCCGGCTCAAGGGAAGTCAGTCTAACTGCAGCTCTCAAATATCCGGTTTACAGTCCGGTTCAAGGGAAATCTGTTCTCCCACAAAGCTCTGAAGCGCTCAAATCTGGTTTAATAATGTCCGGTTCAAAAAGGAATTAACTTCTCGCAAGTTCGAGTTTAAAGGCCGTCAGAAAATTTTCCGGCTGAAAATGAGGATTCCGGTTTAAAATCCGGTTCAAGGGAAAGATGTCTCCCACAAAGCTTTGAAGCTCTTAATATCCGGTTCAAGATCCCGGCTCAAGAAGAATTTATCTCTTGCAAAAATTTAAAAATTGCCAAGGAGGACCTGCTGCCATGATGCGCGGTTCAAGCATGGGTATCCCGCCTTACTGGCCTGACATATTATTGATCACATGGGGGCTTCTGCTTCATAAAGCGGGGTCTCTGTTCTTTTACATCATGTGTGGTTACACGGAGTTGTTCTAAAACGGCCTCCGGTTTACCCCTTGAGTTAGCTTTTCAAAAGCATCATGTTATATCACTTGGGGGCTTGGTCGTGTCCGAACCAATGCAATACCTCTTGATAGGCGAGAGCCACCACATCACTTGGGGACTTGGTCACGTCTGAACCAGTCATGCCTCTTGATCGGCCTAAGGCCACAGAATCACTTGGGGGCTTGGTCGAACCCGAACCATTGCCATGCCACTTGATCGGCATAAATGCCACGGTTTCATTTGGGGACCTGGCTGACTTGAACCATAGCTACACCTATCCGGAGCTTGGTCATGTCCGACCATGGTAAAGCCATCTGATCAGCTCAAATAAGCCTCTTTTTGCAAACGGTTTTATCATTGCCTTTGCTTGAAATTTTCTTTGATAGATATTTCTTTCTTTTTGTTGCGTTTTTTAACCGGCAAAATTTTAAACCGGTTCACACTGTCAAATTGACGGAACACGGTCAAATCTTAATCCGGAGGCTATCTGCCCAGTTTGATTTTCTGTTACCATCCTATTATGGAGTAAACCGGTGTTTATCACAACCCGGCACGGTATTATCATAAACCGGCACAATATGGAAGGAGTTATCAGTACTCAAGATTGGGGTTATCACCTTTACTACAAAAAGTTGGTAAAACCAACAATGTGATTCAATGTCACGGGTATGATCTATTTCATATTTGATTATTCTTAAGTACAGCCTTGGTTATAAACCCGGGTTATATGTTGGGCATTATGACCCGTCCGGCGGTAAACCGCCAGGACACTTTAAACTTGTTGTATGCAGAAACAGGTTTGTTAAACCGGCCTGGCTTTGGACTATAAGTCGCCAGTATATATATTTGGATTGCGCCATTGGAATCATGCGCTTATAAATCATTGGGTCATATTATTCAAATAGCCAAACTTGGCTGAATTTTCATTATGATATTGAATGAATAAGGTTTTCATACCATATTATATTATCTTGAATAGCCAACATGGCTGGATTTTAATGGTTATTAATAACCGGTATTATTAAGTTTTCAAAGTCGCTTTAGCGCAATGGCTATTATTTTATCAAAGGATATGATTTATTCTACAATGAAAGGAATAGTCCCGAGTCGCTGCAGGCTTATAACCCGGCACTTGGGGGCTACATTATTCAAATCGAGATTACATGCAAGTCTCATGTCACTGCAAGCATGCATCATGACACTTGGGGGCTAATGCCAAGTCATTTTTAGTCTTATTGAAGACCCGACTCATCATATTATAATGAGCCGGCCCTTGGGGGCTACCAATTGCTCCTATCAACAATTCAAGGTACACAAGTTTTTATCCATTATATTGAAGGGTCCACTCCTCAGTTGGTAAAGCACAAAGCTCTTAACCTTGTTGACGTGGGTTCAAGCCCTATGATGGAAGCTACATTATAAGATGTTATTTTCATTGAAGTATATATCAAGTCCCGGTTCAGTATTATCTTACTAAGCCGGCCCTTGGGGGCTACACATCACTGCTAAAATCTACATAATTATGTTTACAAAGTTCCTGCTCATTATTGCATAATGACCCGGCCCTTGGGGGTTACACTGATTGAAGTTTTTATAAGCAATTACAAGTCCCAGGTTGCTGCAAGCATGACAACCCGGCACTTGGGGGATACATATATGGAGTATTCAGTTTATATGATTGAGATGAACTAATCGGATTTCTTCAAGGTTGAAACACTTATTGGAGCAAGTCTTAAGTTATCACTATGTTCTCCTCTTAAGACTTGGGGGCTACAGGTATTATGCATATAAAGGAGGACATCTTCATTTTATCAGTTTTGAGCAAATCAGGAAGATCAATTACATGACTCGGTGTCGACAACAATTATGACCCAGCGCCATCAATATTTATAAACCGGCCATTTTGGTAATATTAAACCGGCAAGTTTTACATCTTCAAACCGGCTGAATATCAGATAAGTATTTTCAGACCCATATTTCTTAAACTAGCGCTTTGGGAGCTGAGTCAAAGGAGTTATTCTTCACAATATTTCTCGGTGACAAACCAATGTCGACAAATTGATTATGAAGCTGGTATGTTGACCCAGATTTCTCAGAAGGAGGAAATAACAAGGACTTAAGGATGATCAGGTACCGGTTTACAAAAATTCTTAACCCGGAGCATAACCTGTCAAATTTGTTCTTGTGTTTATTTTGCAGCATAAGTTTACCATGAATAAATCCAAGCTAAACTTGGGGGCTAATGTCGGGGATATACCCCGCGGTGTAAACCGGTCGGAAGTTAACCCGACCGGACTTGGCGGTTTATCTGAAGACCCCGCTGACACTTGGAGAGTTACTGGCGACCCACCCTGACCTGGCGGTTTACCAGTAACCCACCTGATCATTATGACTCACTAGTGATCCGGCACGGGACAGACGGATGACAAGGCCCAAGGCCCAGAAGGCCGGTTCATGTTTAACGGTGGGCCGGTTTAAGAGGAAAGGCATGAGGAATATTTGTCCTACAAGGAGTTAAGACCTAGACTTATATCCGGTTTGTATTAGAGATAGACTAGTCCTAATCCTAATAGGACTCTACATGTAACCCGCCCCTCCAACATATATAAGTAGGGGCAGGGCTTCCCAAAAGGGGAGGACAAGATTCACAAGTTCCACGAGTTGGACAAGTTAGGTTTAAACAATAGCTCTCAAGACAGAACACTCTTGTAACCGTGATCATCATCATCATCAATATCAATGAAGCAGGACGTAGGCTTTTACCTCCACCATGAGGGGCCGAACCTGGGTAAAACCTCGCGTCTCTCGTCCCGCTCAACCCCTCTCAAGCTACCACATAGATGCGTTGGCCTCGCGACTAAGTCCTGACACTAAGGACATCTGCCGTGACAATTCCACAATAGAGTCCAAACAGGATAAAAACTGACGGAGATTTTTTAGAATATATGTGATTTTTGGGAAGAAGAATCATCATGATACGATGCCACGCGCCCCAGGGGGTGGGCGCGCCCCTGGCCCTCGTGGCCACCCCGTAAGGCGGTTGGTTCCCTTCTTTCGCCGCAAGAAATCCAATTTCGGATACAATTCATGTTAAAATTTCAGCCCAGACGGAGTTACGGATCTCCGAGAATATAAGAAACGGTGAAAGGCCAGAATCTGGAATGTAGAAACAGAGAGAGACAGATCCAATCTCGAAGGGGCTCTCGCCCCTCCGCCGCCATGGAAGCCATGGAACAGAGGGGAAACCCTTCTCCCATCTAGGGAGAAGGTCAAGGAAGAAGAAGAAGAAGAAGAAGAAGAAGGGGGCTCTCTTCCCCTCTCTTCCGGTGGCGCCGGAACGCCGTCGGGGCGATCATCGCAACAACGATCTACACCAACACCTCTGTCATCTTCACCAACCTCTCATCACCTTCCCCCATCTATCTACAGCGGTCCACTCTCCCGCAACCCGATGTACCCTCTACTTGAACAGGGTGCTTTATGCTTCATATTATTATCCAATGATGTGTTGCCATCCTATGATGTCTGAGTTGATTTTCGTTGTCCTATTGGTAATTGGTGAATTGCTATGATTGGTTTAATTTGCTTGTGGTTATGTTGCTGTCCTTTGGTGCCCATCATATGAGCACGCGCGTGGATCACACCATTGGGTTAGTTGTATGTTGATAGGACTGTCTATTGGAGGGCAAGAGTGACACAAGCTTCAACCTAGCATAGAAATTGATGCATACGGGATTGAAGGGGGGCAAAATGTCTTAATGCTACGGTTGGGTTTTATCTTAATGAACGTTAGTAGTTGCGGATGCTTGCTAATAGTTCCAATCATAAGTTCATAGAACTCCAAGTCAGGGATGACATGCTAGCAGTGGCCTCTCCCACATAAAACTTGCTATCGGTCTAGTAAAGTAGTCAATTTCTTAGGAACAATTTCGCAACTCCTACCACCACTTTTCCATACTCGCTATACTAACTTTATTGCTTCTTTACCTAAAACAGCCCCTAGTTTTTATTTACGTGCTCTTTATATTCTTGCAAACTTATCCAAAAACACCTACAAAGTACTTTTAGTTTCATACTTGCTCTAGGTAAAATGAACGTTAAGCGTGTGTAGAGTTGTATCGGTGGTCGATAGAACTTGAGGGAATATTTGTTCTACCTTTAGCTCCTCGTTGGGTTCAACACTCTTACTTAACGAAAGAGACTACAATTGATCCCCTATACTTGTGGGTTATCAGCTGTTAGGATGGTTGCAATGAACATTTGTCTAGTTATCAAGCAGATGCCTTGTTTATCTGTATTTGGTTGTTAGGTTGGTTGTAGTGAGCATTTGTCCAGTTTTCAAGCAGATGCCTTGTTTATCTGTATGTGCTTGTTAAGTTGGTTGAAGTGAGCATTTTTTTCCAGTTTTCAAGCATACACCTTGTTTATCTGAATTTGCTTGTTAGGTTGGTTGCAGTGAGCCTCTATCCAGTTTTCAATGGCTATATTTGGTTGTTATAGTGATCATATATGTCTTATTTATTTCAGCTATTCACAGTTTGATGTTCATTATGTGCATCAGAACTGTGCAGTTCAATTTCATCAATACCAGTTCGAACGGCTATATTTGGTTCATGTTATGTCTGGTGTAGTTAACATGTACCCTTTATTTCAGTTTTACATATTTATCCAGTGCGATGTTTAAGCATGAGCCACGTTCTATTCGTTTTCAACAATACCAGTTTGAATTACAATATTTGGTGGCTGTTAAGCCTGTTGTAGTTAACATTCCCTTTCATTTTTTATCTAATTTAACAGCATGCTGAAAACAACACATTCAAGCTATCATTTGGAGATGATGTTATTTACCATGGCTATATTTGTTTGATGTTAAGCTTGTCGTACTTATCATGCCTTTCCATGTACTTATGCAGGACAATAATGGGAGTGGCCTGAAGGAAATATGCCCTAGAGGAAATAATGAAGTTGTTATTTTGTATTTCCTTATATCATGATAAATGTTTATTATCCATGCTAGAATTGTATTAACCGGAAACTTGATACATGTGTGGACACATAGACAAAACATCGTGTCCCTAGTAAGCCTCTACTAGACTAGCTCGTTAATCAAAGATGGTTAAGTTTCCTAGCCATAGACATGTGTGGTCATTTGATGAACGGGGTCACATCATTAGGAGAATGATGTGATGGACAAGACCCATCCATTAGCTTAGCATGTTGATCGTTCAGTTTTATTGCTATTGCTTTCTTCATGTCAAATACATATTCCTTCGACTATGAGATTATGCAGCTCCTTAATAGCGGAGAAATACCTTGTGTGCTATCAAATGTCACAACATAACTGGGTGATTATAAAGATGCTCTGCAGGTATCTCCGAAGGAGTTTGTTGGATTGGTATAGATCGAGATTAGGATTTTTCACTCCGAGTATCGGAGAGGTATCTCTGGGCCCTCTCGGTAATGCACATCATAATAAGCCTTGCAAGCAATGTGACTAATGAGTTAGTTGCGGGATGATGCATTATGGAACGAGTAAAGAGACTTGCTGGTAACGAGATTGAACTAGGTATGGAGATACCGACGATCGAATCTCAGGCAAGTAACATACTGATGACAAAGGGAATAACGTATGTTGTCATTACGGTATGACCAATAAAGATCTTCGTAGAATATGTGGGAACCAATATGAGCATCTAGGTTCCGCTGTTGGTTATTGACCAGAGAGGTGTCTCGGTCATGTCTACATAGTTCTCAAACCTGTAGGGTCCGCACGCTTAACGTTCGATGACGATTTTGTATTATATGAGTTATGTGATTTGGTGACCGAATGTTGTTCGGAGTCCTGGATGAGATCAAGTACATGACTCGGAGTCTCGAAATGGTCAAGAGGTAAAGATTCATATATTGTACTATGATATTCGGACACCGGAAGTGTTCCGGGAGTACCGGGTGCATATCGGGTCACCGGAAGGGGTTCCGGGCATCCCCCCGGCAACTACATGGGCCTTAATGGGCCAAGAGGGGGACAGACCAGCCCCTAAGGGGCTGGTGCGCCCCTCCCATATGGGCTGGCCAAATTGGAGTAGAAAAGGGGAAGGAGGAAAGGAAAAAGGGAATAGGATTCCCCCTTCCCCCTCTTCCCTTCCTACTCTGAATAGGAATAGGAAAGGGGGAGGCCAAATTGGGAGGAGCCCAAGTAGGATTCCTCCTACTTGGGGCGCCCCTTTGGCTACCTCTCCACCCCTCCAACCTATATATATGAAGGGGCACTAGTACAGCGAGGTGCTAAACAAACGGTTTTGAACCCCTTTCCGCGACGACATTTGGAACCGTCGCCAAGTGAGTGTTGGCGATAGGGGGGTCCATCCCATACGACCCAGAAACCGTCGGGGATATGCCCTCCTGGCACGCACGCTCGGCAAAATGAGATCGTGTGCGACCGGCGAGCGCTCAAATACGGAAATACGTACAGTAGAGCTAAAAAATACAATTATACAACAAAATTGTCTCCGGTCGCAAGTACATCCCACACAGTCAGTCCCCGGCAAACGTTTCTGTTCGTATGTACATCCCACACAGTTGCTCCAAGGAAAACATTTCCGTTCATAGGTACATCACAAACATTCTTTTCCCGTTAAATCGCTTGCGTTATTGAATGTATCACACACGGTCCGTAGAAGAAACTGTGTGGCAAAGGCTCTCCATCACACACACTTTTTAGGTGGTAAGCGTTTGCGCAACGTGGCCTAACGCAAATAGTTTTCAAGAGAAAGCCGTGTGTGATTGTTCATTGATCCAACACGGTTTATTCCTAGAAACTGTGTGCGTTCCTTGAGGTCATCGCCCACGGTATTTTTTCAACAACCGTTTGCAATAGTAAAACCCAATTAGCAGGCTAATTATCCGAATATTCATGATCCATTTATTAATCTAATTGACATTTCATATTAAGCACACAACATATTTCATTTTCATAATTGAAATACATCAGGGTACAACATCATATAGATTCAGCACTCAGCTACCCGATTACACAACTACACCAGGAGCAAGTTTCACATGCAACATCTATAACCTTTCGAAATTAGCATCATAGACGGTACATAGACAGATGTATCTCATCTGGAAAACTGCTGAAGCAGAAGGCGAATATTGAGCCTTCATTGATGTTGAAGGTCTTTGTAACTTTAGGCCAGTGTCTGTGGATGATTGACCGTCCATCCTTTGTCCTCTTCAGGAACACTTCAATATTGAACCGTGGGTGTTGTATGAATTCCTTCCTCGCCTCCTGACCATAAAGGTGGTTTCAGAGGCAATCATCAGTGAACTGCTTTGTAAAGGCCTGAAAACAAGGATGTGCATAAATATCTTCTCTATATTGGAAATGGGGCAAAGGAATAAAAAAGGCAAGGTATAATTGTTAGTACCATCATGTAGTGAACTGATGTCTTCTTCATTGTGCAGAGAAAGATCTTGTTGTTTTTTGTCGCTAATTTCTTTATCCTAACAATGTTTCTGAGTTTCTTGACTTGACTGATATTCATGGATAACTCATTTCCCCATATGCAAAAAGGGTCGAACAGTGGGTCAAAACGTTTGATAGCAGGACCTACATGTGCATGACCAAATTGTTAAAAACCTAAATATTAGAATGGTTCCTGCAATTGCACAATAATGTGCTATTAGACAACGGACCATGCATGTGTAACCTCGATTGTAAACCTCAGTGCTTCCCATTGTTTCCCTGCAACACATATAAGGTAGTTAGTCATCAGGATAAGTAAGGGTTCGCATGCTATCAGTAAAATATGTTGATGAAAAATAAGCACATTGTAGATTCATCAGATTAATTCAAGCCACACACAAAACTCATTTGTCCAAACCAAGCATGATTACGAACTAGGAAATATAGCACTTGTATATGTTTCTCATGTATTAAGTGCAGCCAAATTCGATTTATTCCTCACATGCACAACAATACAAAATTATACCCACGACAATTGGACATCGCATTGCAGAATTGAACCAAGCAGTTAACTAAACACCACAACAAATGAACCAACATTAACTGAGCACCACATTGCACAATATAACATACTCCTAATAGAAGATCAGACAGTTAACCAAACAGTTAACTATAGCCAATTGTAGCAATTGTATTTGTTTCTCATGTATTTACTACAACCAAATTCAATTTATTCCTCACATGGTATACAATAACAGAATTCATCCACAACTATTGAACATCGCACCGCAGAATTGAACCAAACAGTTAACTAAACACCACAACACAAATGAACCAAACGTTAACTGAGCACCACATTGCACAATGTATAACCAAACCAAGCATGCTTGACAACTAGGAAATATAGCAATTGTATTCGTTTCTCATGTATTTTTTAAAGATAAATTCAATTTATTTCTCACATGGGAGACAATACAGAATTGCAGCCTGAAGAATTGAACATCACATTTGCATAATTGAACTAAACAGTTAACTGAAGACGACAACAAATTAACAAAATAGTTAATAAGTGAGCACCACACTGCACGACATATAGAACATATACACTAGAGCAACAGATTGCAATCTAAAATTAGATAGCACAATTCACTAGAATTTGTGAAGGAAAGGCAGGAGCAGCACACGCAACGAGTAAACCGAGCATGCTTAACCGGCATAGCTAGCAAATGGCAAGGTGCTCCTTCAAGATCTGGAGGTCGGCACGAATGGCAGCCATCGCGACCTCATCCGCGCGTGCGGCTGCGATTTGCCTCTCCGCTGCCAAGTGCTCCTTGAGATCCTGGCTATACTGCATGCACCACGACTTAGGCCGGCGCTTATTTGGTGGAGGGGTCGGTGATTTGGGTGGAAGGTGTCGCGCTCGCGCCGGCGGTCGGGGCATGTGGGATGTGGAAGGAGGAGAGGGATGGGGGTCGGGTGTGGATTACCTGCCTGGATAGGCGAGGCCAAGCAGGGTGAAGTAGGGTCGCCGGCGAGGAGGCGGCGGCGCTGCAAGCAAGGAGTGAAGGTTTCAACTTGGAAAGGAAGGCGAAAACAAGGGAAATGTGGCTTTTGGTAAGGGAGGGCGGGGAGGTAGATATTTCTGCGGAAGCCAAAAATTTGGAATCTCTTTAGCCAAAAAACCGGCGCGCAAAGTGTCATTAGACACGGTCCCTTATTCAGACACGGTCCAAAGATATTTTGTGCTGCATCTCACACGGTTGGTTATAATAAACTTTGTGGGATCTACTTGATTTTTCGTCTTGATTTGAATTACATAATGGGGTCACAGCGGCCATGGACGGTGTTTCAATTGCTAGAACTTTTATCTGTAGTGAACATGCAACTATAGGTGTGTCGTCAAAAAAATTGGAATTATTCAGGGTTCGTTTGGACATGTACATTAACTGGGTTTTCTAGGCGTTTTATACGCATAATTCAAACTTGAACTACATGCACATGCTCCAGTGCATATAAACTGGTTGAAAATCAAATATGTGTCCTTGGTTGCATGCTTAGGTCCCATGCAAGAAATGGGAATGAATTTCAAACACCTTGCCACCGTCACTCGGCCGCACATATTGAGATACTTGGTTTTAAAATTCTAGTAAATTCAAAACTCGTTTGAAATTCATGAAACTTGGCACGCTATCATGGAGCGGCATCAACATGCCATGGTAAAAAATTTGTCCCATTTGGGGCAGGTTTGGGTATAAGCTTCTCACAAACCATCGCTTCTCACAACAAGCGTGATTGTTTCGGTAGGGAACGTGCCACCTTTGGGGACGAAACGATATCCGTTGCCTCTTATTGCTTTCAAAAAAATTCGAGTGTCAACATAGAACAACAAGAGTGTTGTGTTCAATTTTGGAATTTTTCGGGGTTCATTTGGATATTTTAATACATTAACTGGGTTTTCCAAGCATTTTATGTGCATAATTCAAATTTGAACTCACATTCTCCAGTGCATATAAACTGGTTGAAAAAACAAATATGTGTCCTTGGGTGCATGCTTAGGTCCCATGCAAGAAATGTGAATGAATTTCAAACCCCTACCACCGTCACTCGGCCGCAAACATTGAGATACCTGGTTTTTAAATTCTAGTAAATCCAAAACTCGTCTGAAATTCATGAAACTTGGCATGCTATCATGGAGCGGCATCAACATGCCGTGGTAAAAAAAAATTGTCCCATTTGGGGCAGGTTTGGGTATAAGCTTCTCACAAACCAGAGCTTCTCACAACAAGCGTGATGGTTTCGGTAGGGAACGTGCCACCTTTGGGGACGAAACGATTTCCGTTGCCTCTTATTGCTTTCAAAAAAATTCGAGTGTCAACATAGAACAACAAGAGTGTTGTGTTCAATTTTGGAATTTTTCGGGGTTCATTTAGACATTTTTATACATTAACTGGGTTTTCCATGCATTTTATGTGCATAATTCAAATTTGAACTACATGCACATTCTCTAGTGCATATAAACGGGTTGAAAAATCAAATATGTGTCCTTGGGTGCATGCTTAGGTCCCATGCAAGGAATGGGAATGAATTTCAAACACCCTGCCACCGTCACTCAGCTGCAAACATTGAGATACCTGGTTTTTAAATTCTAGTAAATCCAAAATTCGTCTCAAATTTATGAAACTTGGCATGCTATCATGGAGTAGTATCAACATGCCGTGGTAAAAAAATTGTCAGCTTCCCCAGGTTTAATTCGGTTTCCCCAGTTTAATTTGGTTTTTAAATATAAAACACTCATTGCAAACGTTTTAGTTAGAACACCCGTATGCAAACCGACAGCTTCCCCAGGAAGCCAAGGGAAAATGTGCCGAGCAGGATTTGTGTAGCTCTTGATCGCAAAAGTTTTAGATAGAACACCAGTATGCAAAGTGAGAGCAGCGCAGGATTTGTGCATCCCTTCAACGCAAACGGTTGTTTTGGATGACCCATGTGCAATCACGTACAAACAATTATTGGGTATGTTGCCATTTGTCAAACTGAAAAGATTTACATTTGTTGATCTAGTAATGTTGCCATTTGTCAATCCTTGTAACACTGCGATTTATCAAAATATGCAGCTAGAAATCATTAGCACTATCTAATTTTTGCAACTAAAATTCAGTAATTAAGCATAGATTTCATTCATAGATTAAGCAGTCGTTCTTAATTTATACAAACAGTTCAACTCGACAGCTGAATCGACCAAACTTCTCCCCAATTGTTGCCAACCACGTACTGAAATAGCTAGTTCAATTATATATACTAGCTAATTTTAAGTACGTTGTACAGTTCGACCACACATCTATAGTCAGATGAACTGAACAAAATAGCCCCTAAATATTGCTACTACCATGGAGGGGCTTTGTGCTACTTCCGGCAGCCTCTCCTCTGCCAAGCGTGCTCACCCCCTCAGTAAGAGGCAGAGGAGGAGGAGGAGCCTACCAACAAGCTGGACAAATGCAATACGGTGTTGCACGTTCAGCAACGCTCACCTGCTCGAACGCCCACTGCCGCTCAAGACGATCCCTCTCGAAGCGGCCGGACTATTTGTAGATCTCATGATTCCTCGCCTCTGCGTCGGCGTGTGCTGCGGCCACGGCTGCGATAAGGCTCTTTGCGTGCTCGATGAGGCGCTCCTCCTCCTCCCACAGGAACTCGATGTAGCGCGCAAGGTCGCTGACGCACGTGCGGGCCTCCACCTCCGCCTCCCGCCTTCGGGCCACGGTGGCGGAGCGGGTGATAATCCCGGCGGTCGACGATGGGCTCGCAGCCACATCGGCCCACGCTGGGGTGGCGGCCACGACCACTAACTCCCGCCTTCGGGCCACGATGGGGGAGCGGGTGATGGCCACGGTGGCCGGCAGTAGGGTGGCAGCCATGACGGCCACCTCCCTCCTTCGGGCCGCGGCGGCGGAGTAGGAGATGGCCCTGGCTTTCGACGGTGGTGTGGCGGCAACGGCGGCTGGCAATAGCTGTCGATGGGCAGCGGTGGCGGAGCGTGTGGTGGGTGTTCCTGCACACCCAACAGGGACACCACGCGCACTACACTACGTCGGGAACTGCGCCGCTGCCGCGGTGTAGCCTCCCAGCTGGAGTTGTCCTCTAGTGACGGTGGAGTGGCTGAGCGACGACGACGGACCGGTGCCATTGGCGATTGTGGGAGAAGCAGACGAGATAAGCTACAGGGAGGGAGGGGAAAATACGACGCAGGACTTGCCGGCCGTGAGGGTTTTTATAGCCGGCCGGTAAGCATTGCAATTTTGGGGGATTTCACCAAGTCGGGCGGGAAGCTTGCGCGGGAACCTGCGAGGTTGTGTGGGAATGGGCTCACCGATGATTCATTGGCGCCACCCTTTGGCCAAAAGAACGCCACCGCGTGCTGCGCAAGCTTGCGCTGTAAGTCGTCTGCGGCAGCGGGGTGACAAGACGTGCGAGAGGACACGTTTAATAAAAAAACGTTTGTGATTTAATTACCTACTATACCCCCATCCCGGTTTATAAGTAGGATTTAACTAATAAAATATGAATGCATGTCGCCAAATATTATATCGTTGGAGTCATATTTGAACATAGTTTCCAGCTATACAATTTTTGTAACATGCATTAACATTGTTTTGGTTAAATTTAAGGTTATATACCAGCAAGTGTTTGTCTCCAACACACACGGCTTATTCCATCACAAACAGTTCGGATGGATCAACTGTATGCCACGTATCGCACACGCAACTCTAATCAGATTCGTGCTTGATGTCTCTGACACCGCTTGCATAGTTCGTATTATTTTCCACGTATCACTGTGCCGTCCTCTGCTCGCGTCCCTTGGCAAGCCCTGCTTGCTGTTAGGTGCCACGGTGCGCTCTGTCGCATCCGTTGGCGCGCTCGGCTTGTGGACAGCTTTTCCTTGCGCGTTCAACTACTATATGCATATATATATATATATATATATATATATATATATATATATATATATATATATATATATATATATATATATATATATATATATATATATATATCAGCAAGATGCCCGTGTGTTGCACGGAACATCAAGATACATTTGGATGAGTAGTTTTTCTTGTGAGAGAAAAGGATGAACGAGAGAAGTCCTTATCTGCAAGTGTGGAAAGAGGTGCGGGTATCTTTTTGCAAAATTGTCATAGTTTGCTTTCTATCCGTCAGATATAAATCGGACGGTCTATATTACACGATGGCAGGCACACCATCATCACCAGCGGTTGGGCGTGTGCACGATCACGTCAGGGGGCCCATATGCATGCGGTTGCGCCGCGCGCGTTGCCACGCGATGCAGTTACGTGCGGCACGATGGAGTTACGCGCTGCAAATTAGAACTGCCATCAGGGCCTGCCGATATTCCTGGCCGTCCGGCTTCCCCTTTAATTCCCTCGGCCATTATAACCTTAGTCTCTTCAACCTTTCGATCGCACCCCACAACACAACAAGCACACCCACGACGACACATAGAGAGGGGATGTCCCGCAGCGCTCCAATGGAGTTCGGCGAGCATAGAGTGGAGATCCACACGAGGGAGACGGATCTCTCAGTGGTGTACACCATCGACCCGACCGTGGTGGACGACTACATCAATAGTGTTGAGCAGTTGCTTGCTGGAGACAAGCACAAGGTGGTCGGCATCGACCTCCAGTACACGGTCAGTCTTCCCGACATAGATCAGAAGGTTGCCATCGCCCAGTTGTGCGTGCGCCATCATGTCCTCATCTACCACTACTACATGGCCACAGAGCCTTGTGACCGTTTCAACAGGTTTGTTAACAGCACTGACTACAAGTTTGCCACAGTGGAAACCACCAACGATGTAAAAGCACTCAGTGTTACGGGCTTGGCCTGCAAGAACCTTGTCGAAATCCATGACCACTACAGGGTCTGGGGCAGCACGAAGAAGGACTCCTTGGTCGAACTCGCCTCGGCCAACATCGACCCCTACTACGAAAAGATGAAGCGGGATGCCCAGAGAACAAGTCCCATATCCTGGCACGGGGCCTGGATGCGGCAACTGGATGAACCTCACCTCAAGTTCGCGGCCAGGATCATGTACACATGCTACGAGATGCACAGGCAGATCGTTGACATGAGGAAGTGCCTCATTACCAAAATCGATGAGCCCAGATCGAGCCACAAGCAGAGCAAGCGTCACAAGAAGTAGATGATGATCAGATGATCGTTTATGCTAGTTAATCATGCATGTAATATATAGTTCACTTTATTGGTGTGTGGAAATGTCATGTGTGTAGTAGCCACCTATGTAATTATGCATGTAATAGTTTACTTTGGTGTGTGCAAATGCCATGGTTGTAGTAGCCACCTATGTAAGTGGATGTTTAATTTGGTTATGCAAGCATGTCCTTATAAGTGTGTGTGTATATATATATGTTGTTGTCATGTATGCAATCCCATCGCACAACACACACTTCTTGTTAAGTTGAACCATTTCTGTTCTCTTGTGTCAACGCAAACAGTTCATCCGAGTGAACCACATGCTGTATATCGCACACACCTTGATTTGGCTCACCATTTATTTTGTGTTGCCTAATCACAAACGGTTCATCCGAGTGAACCGTATGCTGTATATCGCACACACCTTCATCTGGCTGCCCATTTCTTTTGTTTTGCCTAATCACAAACAGTTCATTCGAGTGAATCGTATGCTGTGTATCGCACACGCCTTCATCTGGCTGCCCGTTTCTTTTGTTCCTCCTCATCACAAATAGTTAATTGAACTGAACCGTATGCCCTTCATCGCACACGCAACTAAAATCTGAGCCGTGTTTGATGCATCCTCCATCACAAACGTTTTGCACCTTTTTTGACGGTTTTCATACACCACCGTTTGCGATTATTGCATCGCACACAGTTTCTCGAAGGGTCTCTAATCATAGTGTCGCGTTAGCAACATCCTGCAGTAGTGGGGGGCACCGCTAGAACACACACCAACAATTGTTAGCCGTGTGCGGCGCCCCCTCCATAGTTTACGCCTCCGGTCATATCTTCGTAGTGCTTAGGCGAAGCCCTGCGCGGATCACTTCACCATTACCGTCACCATGCCGTCGTCTGATGGAACTCTCCCTCGACACTTTGCTGGATCAAGAGTTCGAGGGATGTCATCGAGCTGAACATGTGCAGAACTCGGAGGTGTCGTACGTTTGGTGCTTGATCGGTCGGAACGAGAAGAAGTTTAACTACATCAATCGTGTTGTCAAACGCTTCCGCTTTCGGTCTACGAGGGTACATAGACACACTCTCCCCCTCTTGTTGTTATGCATCTCCTAGATAGTTCTTGCGTGAGCGTAGGAAACATTTTGAAATTGCATGCTATGTTCCCCAACATGGCCAACATTTTCCGTCGGGGTTAGTTTCATCCCTCGGCTTGTACTCCCCTCGGTCATTCCATAATGTAGTGCATATAGATGCACAACTGGACACTTTTTAGCTTCTAATCTTGACTTGTTGCTTGTAGGTACATATGTCCTCGGCAAAGATCCACACATTGACCCTTTTGCGTATGGGCAATGAGATATTCATGAACGAGCAAACTGATAAGGATTATTAGCAAAAAAATACGAATGGTGGCAATAAATTATTTGTTTACGCTCTATCCAACACAACAGTGAGCTATAGGATGGTAATTACAAACTCTGTATCCTTCTATTTTTACTGCCCATAATGAGTTGTTTGACAAACAATGTCTGAATCTTTTTTGTTTGCAGTAGTTCCCAAACAGTTTACTCAAGATTACCTCGCAAAGTACATGATTGGTGGACATGCAATGAAGGTTAAATTATTTCATCGAGACTACAAGGAGCATCAAGAAGTCCTAATGAAGACGGTGAAGGATGGGCGGGCGACCATCACAAGGGGTTGGCCTAGAGTCGTGCGCATTACACATGGAGGAGGACACAATATGGGCATTCTGCTTCATCTTCTCCAGCAACCAGAATGTCTTTTGCCTCTCTCTTTACAATCTTTAGTACAACTGTGGTTCATCATTCTTTACTTGGCGCTTCTGTAGTTCTTCAATATATGTACTTGTGCATCGAATTGTGCATTTGTCCTTGAACCTATATTTGTAATAAACATGGTTCGATACGAAATAAGTGATTGCCTACTTTCAAATTCAAAATATGTGAATTTGAATGCAAGGATTAAATTAGGCATAAATTATGCTCAGCGGGCCAGTATACTATACATGGTTTGCGAAAACAAAACATCAGTGATAAACGTCAAGATCAGACATGTTTCTCAGATCCACTACGTGAACAACAACAACGCATACAAACCCTTCTTATTAAATGTTTGCGAATGTCACCTTATCACACACGCTTGGCAATTATGGAATGTTTATGATGTCGTGCATATCATAAATGTTTGCTCATAGAAGAACGCATGTGATAGGCCTTCATCTGATGCGGGTACGACAAATGAATCGTGTGGGGTATATTCAAGCTTTGCATACAGTTTTATAGGGACCATTGTATGCACTCTTCCATTGAATCACATACAGACAAGGAAAAGTAAATGTGTGTGATTGTCTGCTTATCATACACATTTTATAATTGTGAACTATTTGCGATGGGGCGCGCATCATAAACATAGCACCACAGAATACCGACTGCGATGGTAATGAGAGCATAAATGAGTAGCAAAGGATGGAGCGTTTAGGATATTCTACATATCACAAACAGTTGTCTGAAGACTCGCGTTTGGGATAGATGTTGGCATCACATACACTTAGTTATGCAGAACACATGCACTAATGATACTCCCTATCCCTGACGGTTTCTAGGTCGTGTGGGAAGGACCCCCCCCTATCACACACATAGGCAAGGCCACGGTTTAAAATGCCATCGCGAAAAGGGGTTGAAGACCATTTGTATAGCAGCTTGCTGTACCAGTGACTCTTGTCAATTTACATGATAAATTCCGCATGTGTTCATGTGATGCTTTGTTACATTTTGCCTTGTATGAGATGATTAATGAGTCGTCAAGGTCTCCAGCCTCCTCTTTTCTCTTCTTTCTTTTTTCTCAAAGGACAAGAAGGGTTCCTCGCGTGCAAGTTTCCCGGGGGGGGAGTGATGGTGTGGGAACCATCGAATGACGTTCAAGTTATCATTTTACGTTAAGAAGTAAACCAAAGAAAATGCTAAGTTGAAAAACTTTGAAACAAATTCTTTGTTGTAGTTGCAATTTCTCCTTGGAAGATTTTGGCCTTTGTATGAGAAACCTGCACGCTAAGGAACCTTGTCGTGATCAGCCGCGCTCTTACTTTGTTTCGAGTTCGCTCAACAATTTAAGTAGCTGTGCTATGACTGTCAAGTGTAACCTTGCCAGCATCACCACTTCCGGCAAGCTGCTAAGTGTTGGAAATATGCCCTAGAGGCAATAATAAATTGATTTCTATCATATTTCCTTATTCATGATAAAGGTTTATTATTCATTCTAGAATTGTATTGATCGAAAACTTAAATACAAGTGTGGATACATAAACAAGTACCGTGTCCCTAGTGAGCCTCTACTAGACTAGCTCGTTGATCAAAGATGGTTAAGGTTTCCTAACCATAGCATGAGTTGTCATTTGATAATGGGATCAAATCATTAGGAGAATGATGTGATGGACAAGACCCAACCGTAGGCTTAGCATTAGATCGTTTAGTTTATTTGCTATAGCTTTCTTCATGTCAAGTATTTGTTCCTTAAACCATGAGATTGTGTAACTCCTTGACACTGGAGGAATACTTAATGTGTATCCAAACATCACTTCATAACTGGGTGATCATAAAGGTGCTCTACAGGTATCTCCGAAGTTATCTGTTGGGTTGGCATGGATCAAGACTGGGATTTGTCACTCCGTATGATGGAGAGATATCTCTGGGCCCTCTCGGTAATACAACATCTTAAAGAGCTCACAAGCAATGTGACTAATGATTTAGCCATGGGATCTTGTATTACAAAACAAGTAAAGAGACTTGCCGGTGACGTGATTGAACTAGGTATGGAGATACCGACGATCGAATCTCAGGCAAGTAACATATCGCTGGACAAAGGGAATTCCATACAGGATTAACTGAATCCTTGACATCATGGTTCAACTGATAAAAGATCTTTGTGGAATATATAAGAATCAATTTGGGCATCTAGGTCCCGCCATTGGTTATTGACCGGAGAGGTGTCTCGATCATGACTACATGATTCTCGAGCCCGCAGGGTCGCACGCTTAACGTTCGTTGACGTTAGAGTAGTATTGGGATATTTGATGATTGATAAATGAATGTTGTTCGGAGTCCCGGATGAGATCCCGGATGCAACGAGGAGTCTCAGAATGGTTGAGAGGTAAATATTTATATAAGGGAATTCATGTTTTGGGTTTTGGAAAAAGATGCAATTTTTTCGGTTTTTGTACCATGAGGCTTCTAGAAGGTTCTAGAGGATTCCGGAGGGGTCTGGAGGTCCACAAGTGGGTCCACCACATCCGGCCCAAGGGCTAGCATGGGCTGAGGGGAGGCGCCCTTGCCTTATTGGGCTAGGCACACCAAGTCCTCAGAAGCCCATGTGGCTAGGGAAGGGAAAAAGGGGGAGTCCTAGTAGGAATAGGATTGGACTTGGAGTCCAAGTCCTGTCCCCCTTGGCTGCGCCCTAGGACTTGGAGGGGTTGTTCCCCACGCCCCTCCACCTATATATAGAGGGGAGGGGGCGCCCCAAGAGGACACACCAAACCCTTGGCGCCCCTCTCTCCTGTTACTTCGTAGTTCCTCCATCCTCGTTCTAGTAGCACTTGGCAAAGCCCTACTGGACTAGCTCCACCACCACCACCACATTGTCGTGCTGGTTGTGATCCCATCTAGTTCTCTCCCTTCTCTTGCTGGATCAAGGAGGAGGAGACGTCATCGAGCCGCACATGTGCTAAACTCGAAGGTGTCGTCCGTTCGGCACTAGATCGGTTGGATCGTGATCGGATCACGAAGAGTACAACTACATCATCAACCATGTTATATACGCCTCCGCTTTCAATCTATGAGGGTACGTATACACACTCTCCCCTCTCATTTCTATGCTTGTCCTAGATAGATCTTGGGTATTCGTAGGAATTTTTTTGATTTTCATGCTTCGTTCCCCATCACTAAGGACCGTTCCTCAAGTGCTCGCGGCAAGAGTGTGCCCACCGGCAAGTTTCCAACAAGCGTAGGGAATAAAATCATCCAAAGACAAAATAAGTCAAGGAAGATAGCATAAATCCATTCATCATCACAGATTATATTACATTAGAAGCCAAATGGAGTTCTAATTCAAGATAAACACTAATGGAACCAGGGAGAGGCCTCCCTATTCATCTAAAATTAATAATTCAAGATAAACCTGTCTTTTACATGGACTAAATTGGCAGCAAGATAGTACGAGAGGGAGCTAGTTCTTGTGTTGGCCCTCGGTCATGGGGATTTCGCTGGCCTTGTCGGCGAGCGGTGCAACAAGCTCTTCGGCAGCCTTGGTGTCTGCTCCCTCCGGCAAGCTCTTGAAGGCCTTGCAGATGTCGATGCCGGGGTTCCGTTACACGATCTTGATGGGTACCTTGAAGAGAACGTCGCGGCAGAATTTGTGAGACTTGCCGGCGAAGCTGGCGGATCTCTCCTCATGATGCATCTTCAACGCCTTGATGAGATTTTTGAAGAAGAACGTCAGCCTGGCACTTGGAACTTCATGCTCGTTGTTAGTAAAGATGTAGTTGTC
Organism: Triticum aestivum; assembly: GCF_018294505.1. Lineage (NCBI taxonomy): Eukaryota > Viridiplantae > Streptophyta > Magnoliopsida > Poales > Poaceae > Triticum > Triticum aestivum. Next base: position 516,990,811 of record NC_057803.1, read on the forward strand.
CATCTTCATGGTGGTCAATTGCGAACTGAGGCATACAATGTTGAGAATACCTGTGGTCCAGAGTTCCACGTTATCCTGCAGCTCATTAAAGGCCTTTTCAACATTGTAGAGCGCAGCCTTCTTGATATTCTAATTTGCCAGCAGGTTCTTTTCTCTTTTCTTGCTTTCTCCAAGTTCCGTTTCCAGAGTCATGAGCTTCAACTTCAGATCCGCAATGGAATTCTTGGCATGAGTGAGCTCTTGGTTCTTGGCGGAGAGTGAGGTTTGCAGATCCGCCATGGTGTGGGCTGTTTTCTCCATATCTGTCTTGAGTGCCAAGGGCTCCTTGCCGGCAGTTGCAAGATCCTCTTCGAGCTTCTTCACTTTGGCGTCCAACTCCGCCTTGGCGGCCTCGGCAGCTTCTGCAGCCTTGACGACCACCACGAGTTTGCCGGCGTGTTCCAGTGCTTGAGCTTCCAGAGCTTCTTTGTGTTTTTGCTCTAGCTCCTGGGTCCGCCGCGCGAGCAGAGTTTGGATCTCTTCGTCCTTGACATGTAGTTGGGCATCAAGAGACTCCTCTCTGGCAGCAAGGTCCCTTTCCTTTGCGTCAAGTTGTGCTTCTCGCTCGGATAACTTGTTGTCCAGAGATGTTGCTTCCTTCTTGGCGGCATCGAACCTTTCCTCCTCGCCCTTGATGCTTTGAAGCTTCCCTTCATACCATTTGCGGGTGTCTTCAACCCTCTCGTCCAACTTCTTTTCAGCCAACTCCACAGTCTGTCCAAGCGTTTGTTGTAGTGTACTTGCACATCTTTGAACCTAGCAGCCATGGATTCTAAGAAGGCAAGATCAGCAACGCTGCTGTCGGAGTTGCCCGTCTCTTTGACGCTGCGAGACAAGGGAACGATAACCCCGGTGAATGCATCTTCAAGGGCAGTCTTCCTAGCATCAGATGAGCCGGTGGGCTTTAGATTGTTGCAATTGATGAGCAGGAACCAATGGATTTGTTGCTGGTTGCACTTCAGGCAAAACCGGATGGTTGACGGTGGTTGGATCTTCATTGTCGGCTTCTCTCATCTCAACATCCGTGCTGGCAGAGGTAAATGTGTTGCTGGGAGCCTCATGGGTTTCTCCAACAGCTTTCCTGGCTCCTTTAGTCTACTGCAACCTCTTCAGCATAAATTTTGGCAGCCTCATCAGCGATGTTTTTTGCAATTTCCTGCACATCTATCATGGGCTCCTCCTCCAGTGGAGTTGAGTCTACAAGATGAAGAAGGGAAAGCAAAGGACAAAAATAATTCAAGATTCAGATCAATTTCAAGGAAACAAAAAGGGGAAATTTACAAGGGGCTAGCAAAATTCACTCCTGGTGTATGGTTGCCCCGGAGGTTGTTATCCCTCTGATTTGATTCTGATGCTACAATTGTAGCCAAATAATGAAGGGAAAAGTTTCATGTTGACTGACCAGTTGAGCCTTCGGCCGTTCGTGTTGCTCGCGCCCACCCTTTATTCACGTGCGGCGACACCCACCAACACCAGGGCACCACATGCCCCTCCCACTCCAGGGCACAACCTCTCTTCCTCTACCCTTATCCTCCCCTTCCTCTCGCTGCATGCTACTCCTCTCCCCTGATATCTCGCTGCCATGGTTGCTTCCTCCTTCCATCTCCTCCCTCTCGCACGGCTACAAAGTTTCTCAATGATCCAGGGATACTGCAACAGACGAGGGATGATGCAAAGGTCACACTCATTGCCGGAAACCTGCTCGGCTGCGTACTGTGAGCTCATGGCCATTAAATTTTTGACGAGCTACACCCGATGTTGTTACATGTTGCTACCAACGTGTTTTTTTAGGTACAAAGTGAAATCACTCAGGAGAGCTGATGGTATTCTTTCACAACATCCGTGCTAATCACTCCCGGAACCCTAGCGAGCCAGAAGTGGTCTCCATTCAAAGTTGCATGTGCTGCCAGCTTGTGGGCAACTTTGTTCTGATCTCTCTTGACCCAATTAACTCTGTGGGCAGCAAAGACTTTCAGGTTCTCCTTTATATCCCAAATGAAGAGGAAAGCCTCTGATCTGATCACTTTATCAGACATAAGTTACGTGGCCATCGCAGCACAATCAGTTTCAACAATCACCGACGTGTTTTTTTGCTGGAACCGGCTACGCGCTTTGTTGGAAGTTGAGGTCGACGGCCATGGACAGTGATGTGTTTTGCTGCAATAGGCAAAAAAATTGCCAGAACCGATCACTGCCGCTGCTACCACCTGCAGACGGCCATGGAGGCGACATGGGTGCTGCAACCCGCAACAGACAACGTTGTAACCACAATGTTCTTTTGTTGGAAGGTGTGAGGTATTTTGTTTAAACCGACGACGTACATGTTGGCGACCTGCACGACGACTACAAGCGGCGGCGGGGGCCATGATGTTTTTTGTGGCAACTGTGACCACGTTTTGCTACGACCAACATTGAAAATCGTTGCCGCGATGGCAGCTGTGTTTTATGACCTGCACGGTGAGTTACAGGCAGCAGTTTTGCTACAATCATGTCTCCGTTTTGCTACGACCAGCGATAAAAAAGCTGCCACAACTGCCTCCATATTTTTTCAACCAAAGAGGTGTGTTTGTCACGATGGTAGATGGCGAGCGCGACGACGGCTGTGGTGGCGTGGGGTGGCCGACAGCCGCAGACGAGTACGAGGTGGCGGCGCGGGTGCAGAGGCAAAGAGGGAGCGACGGGGGCTCGATCCCGTGCGGGAGGAAGGAGAGATACGGGATGAAAAGAAACAGATCTCACGGTCCTGGTCGCTTTAATCAAGCTGCAGCAAGGCGACCGGCCAAAAATTGGGTCAGCCGGCCAGTGCCTAGCACTGCCCATTAATAAAGGAGGTGTTGATTGTCAAACAAAAACTGATGACAGATAATAACTTAATAAACTCGAATTATAGAAAGACAAGCGACACCTGATCTCGAGGACAAAGATGGAGACACGTGATATGCACACAGCACACACTGTTGATCCGAAAATGCCAGCGACCAGACCTAAAACTCCCGACAACATCCGTACACACCAAACACGAATTGAAGGGTCGGCTCGATCAGGGACGTTCTGATTTGTTCAAGTCAAAGCTGTCCGTCATCCTCCTACCACTCGATTTCTCTCACTTTTCCTCCGGACGTACGGACAAGACGCCCGTACTACACAACCAACGTCGTGCGTGGGGTCTCATCAGCTGCAAGATCACACCCCCGTTTCTTTCAAAGCTTATGTTTGACAAAGCAAAACATAAAAGCTTCCAATAGGATCGAATGCTTAGCACTGTCATCCAAAGAAACCATGCATATATGCCTGAGTAGGTTTGATTTAATTATATACAGTACTCTTTATAACTTTTTGCCACGATCGTTTGCTATGAACCAAGCGTGTCCGTACTGTTCCATGGATGGCTATGCATGAGCTTCATATCGCATGCATGGTAATGGCGACGACTTTTCAGTAACATGGAGAAAACGATGCGCTAAATGCATTTCAGGAGAGATGCAACGCAATCAAATCTCCATGGACTTAAATTATTGGTGGGGTGGGGTGGGGTGGGGTGGGGTGGGGTGGCGTCACTTACTTAACCTCCATGGCCATGCGAACACCTTTCTTGCCATTTCAACTCCTAGTCCATCTCTTGTCCAACCGCCGGTAGATTTTTCTAAGAAGGGCCCGGAGAGGAGAAACCTCCCGAGTTGAGTGCAGACACTGCTAGAAAAGAGTGTACCAGCAGCTTAAAGCCAATCACGCCATGATATAATAATGCTGCATTGACCGCGAATGGCTGATCCTGTAAAAGCCAACAAGAAGGACCGGACCTTGCCGTCTCCAGCGTCCACCGGCTGGTTGTGTCGTGCGCTAAGCAAGCTCACCCGGGTGTTGTAGTTTCTCAACTTATTTTAGATAAACAACTCATAATTTGTCCGTTCATGCTGCAAGTTTTCTCTTGTTGAACAGATTTGAACGGGAGAGGACTGGTGAGATGGCAGCATGGCAGCGCAGAGCCAATTCATTGAAGCCCACGCAACCTACCTCCTGTTTTTCGAAACCTGCCTGCCTGTTGGATTTGGCCAGGTGCAGCAGCAGCTCACATTCATTAACGCCACCTTTACTTGCTCTGCCGGACGGCTTCAATTCCCTTCATCTTCCCTTCCTCCTAGTCCCACGAATGCACCTGGGTAGAACGGGTCTACATTGCCTTGGCCCTCGCCGTGTGACACCAAACACCAACGACCCAGATCAAAGCACGTCCGACCGGCGGCGGTGCACAGCCGTTGAATCACCCCGTCCGGTCGCAGATAAGTACACAGATACAGGAGGGCAAGCCGAAGAAGCGCCCTTATTTTCCTACGACTTTGGTCATATGATGCGTGCGGGTACTGCTTCTACCACCTAGTTTGTACTGTGACGGCCTAATAGTACTGTACGTACAACATGCATGCATGCATGCATGGTTAGTGTGTTTTGACGTTGTAGCTCATGAAGACAGGGTCCATGGACATGCGTGCAGGGTGGAGGGAGGACGGCCGGTGCCATTACTGGGGAGACCCTGCTGCCTCCTACCCTCAGCAGCGCTGTTCACTCGTCTGTATCTGCATCTGTATGGGTGGTGTTGGCGCAAGCAGAGAACACGGAGTGAGAGAGAGAGGTAGAGAGGTGGGTGATGGATGCATTCAATGTGCCTTTCCTTGGACAGAGATACCACTACCAGATCTTTGTCGCTATGGGCCGGGAGACCGGCCACACCACACATCTGCGCCCAACAAGGAGGAGGAGAAAACAAACCTAACCTCTCGGAGTTATTTCGCACCAATCAATTCCCTAGCTACCCGTTCCACATGGATCCCTTTTCTTATCCTCTTCTTTTTCTCGGTAGTACTTGCATCTCCCACGCCCGGCTTGCATGGAGCATGCTTATGTTATGTGCACCCCAACTGAAGAAACGTACTCAGTAAACGTTAGGAGTATTCCAACAACAGTGCTCGCATCCCATATATATGTGCTGCAAGAGAATATATATATATGTGTGACATATTTTTTTGGAATTAATATGGACTTGTTAGAAAAAAATGATACTTTAGGTGCTTTATAATGGCATGTAATCTCATCTTGGATAGAGTTAGATGAGCACTTTTAGTTGTTGGATAGAATATATCTATTATTATTGGGCATGAAAAGTGCAGCAGAGTGAGGTTTCCTAACACCAAATTAGAGGAACGGCCGGTTTGCATGGATGGGACTAGGGCTGATTATTCTTTAGATAATCGAAATTACCACCAAATCGCAAACGAGTCCATACTCGTCCTTGGAGAATAAAGCGCTCGTTTCAGTGACCTCTTTTTAGACACTTCAGTGACTTTTTGGTTACAAGAACAGATGGGGCAGAACTGCACAGTAGTGCGCAAGCACCTTTTTTTGCAGTATCCAAACTCCATGAGTACAATCATCGATAGTCCGACCCTATTGATAGTCTGAAATTACACCATATGCATGCATGATCAAAAAAATTTACATGCATTGGTGAGTGTTTTATTCATCCTTGCATGCAGTGATTTAATACACCTTGAAATCTAAATATGTGATGGTAATAAGTAGTAGAACTGAGACTTATAGGCGTTGTTTGGTTCACAGCCACAGTTTGCCAAGCCAAAATTTGACAGCCATATTTTAGTTGACATGTGTTTGGTTTTTGCCACACTTTGGCTTGACACACTTTATTGCCCCTATGGCCCATTTGTTATAGAGACAATTTTTTTGCCAACTTTTGCCAAAGTCTGGCGTCCAATTTCACAGTCACACTTGTGTGGCTTGCCATACTTGTGTGGCTAGTCACACTTGTGTGGCTTGCCATACTTGTGTGGCTAGCCACACTTTGGCTTGGTCACACTAGTATCCAACCAAACAAACCCATAAAACGAAAGAACAAACTATTTGAGATGAGCCCTATAAACCGGAAATTAGTGAGATTTATAAAACGAAAAAAACAAACTATTTGAGATGAGCCTATAAATCAGAAAGGAGGGACTATATATTGCATGCATCTACTTTTTTTTTGCAAAAAGTGTAGTACTCGTATGAGGCAGTGCACTCTGTGTTGTATTACTACTAATAGTAATGCGCGCGGGATGGAATGCGACTTCCGAAGTAAGCTTGTACGGAACCTCCTCCACTCCACCATACCAGCAACATGCAAACCAACCAGGCTGCAAGGAAAGGTAAAGTAGCTACCCTAGCGGATCCCACTAATCAAAACAATGGCTAGGACAAGTTGCTCCGTGCATATCAAGAGGGAGGAGAGGAGGAGGAGGAGAACCGGGCGGGTAGGTGACCAAACCGACGGACAAGATTCCTCTATCTTGCCTTTCCTTGCTTCTTTTCCTTTCTTTGCTTCTCCCTTTCATGCACAATCGCACACACAAAGACATGCCGCTAGTGCTTAGTGCTAGGGACGGGTTGGTTTTCTAGAATCTTAGAAAGGAGGAGATAGCTACCTAGCGTGGGATGCTAGGAAAATGTCGGGCCATCGATGTGCGGGGGGAGGGGCAGTGAAGCTTGTTTCAAACCCCATACTTTTGCATGGTCTCATGAGGTAACAACACTTTGAAAAACAGTGGGTGCTAGATTTGAGTTAAAATGTTGCTCCTCTGCATGTCCCAAATATTTGGAAAAGAAAAAACCAGCTCATCGTTAGAGTGGTGCTAGATTTGAGTTAGAATGTTCAATAAACTCCTGTGAGGTATGCCATTGTTTAATAAAAATATCAATCAACGGATATAATTATTCCCAAATTAAAGTTTATGCCCAAAGGAATCTGCCTTTGTGGCCTAGATCGCCATACACCACCACGCTCGTATCAATACCATACCGTCCATCTCTCGTGCATCACCTCAATATATTTGAAAATTTGAAGGGCATACACAGGGCAATTGCTCATCGAAACGGCCGCCACATGTAAGAAATAAGATGGTATCATCCTTATGCCCCGGTCGTTGACAGAGATGGAAAAACGAATGTAGTTGCATTTCCTAAGTAGTAAGATATTTTCAACGAACCGCCAAGTATTTTTGCGGGGCAAGCGTAGAATTTTCATGTAAAAGAACCAGTCATTTGATGTTGAACTACCCTCCTTCCAAAAACCAAGAGCCTCACCCCAAAACCCAACCCCGTTGCATTCATTAGGCTGCACCTACTCCTGCTGGTGTGCGCTCGCCGGGTACACCTACCAGCTAGCCCCCCTCCTCCCCCAAAAGAAAAATGAAAAATGAAAAAAAATCAGAAAACGAATAATAAATAAGCAGAAAAGAAAGGGAGGGGAGAAGGAAGGGAATAGGACAAGCGGCAGTCGAGCAGAAGAAGCGGAGCATACCTACCTACCAAATCCAGGCCTAGGGCTTTGCAACCACTCGCCCCCACCTCCCCCCTCTCCTCTCATCGCACCAACTCGGTCAAATGGCCCAGAGGGATCCGCGTCAATGGGGCCCCGCTCCGCTCCACCCCCATCCTCCTCCTCCCCGTATAAAACCAACTACCCACCCCCGTCTCCCCTCTCTCTCTCCTCCTCGCTCGCTCGCTCTCAAAAAGCTCGCACGCACGCACGCACCACCAACACCGCACCGCTCCTCCTTTCCCTCAGACCCACCCACAGCCACAACAGCATATATCATCAGTCCGTTACTCGTGTGCGGCGCCGCCGGCTCCTGTCTTCAACGTACCTACGTGCCGGCCGGCGGCATGGGGAGGTCCCCGTGCTGCGAGAAGGCGCACACCAACAAGGGCGCCTGGACCAAGGAGGAGGACCAGCGCCTCATCGCCTACATCAAGGCCCATGGCGAGGGCTGCTGGAGGTCCCTCCCCAAAGCCGCAGGTATGTGCCGCTCATCGGCGACCAAGACGCGTGTACGGCCATGGGTGAATGATGTATGTATGCATGGTGCGTGGTGCAGGGCTGCTGCGGTGCGGGAAGAGCTGCAGGCTGCGGTGGATCAACTACCTGAGGCCGGACCTCAAACGGGGCAACTTCACCGAGGAGGAGGACGAGCTCATCATCAAGCTCCACGAGCTGCTCGGCAACAAGTAACAATTCTTATCCTTCTTCTTCTGATGATGCATCAGTGGAGATAGATAGATCGGTCGATCCACGGGCGTACGGCGTTATTTATTTCTTATATATCGTGTCGGTCTTGCGCTTGTGCTCTCAGGTGGTCGCTCATCGCCGGGAGGCTGCCGGGGAGGACGGACAACGAGATCAAGAACTACTGGAACACGCACATCAAGCGCAAGCTCCTGGCCCGCGGCATGGACCCGCACACCCACCGCCCGCTTAATGCCATCGCGGGGGCCGCCATGCCGGCGCAGCAGCTCCGGGTCGCGCACCAACACCAGTACGCGGCTGCCACACCCGGTGGCCACCACCTCCAGCCGCAGCAGCAGGATCCCTTCGCGGCTCTCTCCAGCTCAGCCGAGCCCGCCTGCAGCCACAGCAGCGACGACGAGCCGGCCGGCTCCGCCACGCCGCCGCCACCGTCGCGACGGCACCTCGGCATCGACCTCAACCTCTCCATCAGCCTTGCACCCTACCAGCCGGACGACCCAGCGGTGAAACAGGAGGCAGCAACGACGGCGAGCCACAACAATGCAACAACGTCCACGTCGGCGGCGTGCATGTGCTTGAACCGCCTCGGGTTCCAGGGCGCCGGCGAGGGATGCCGCTGCGGCGGCGCTTCCTCCGTGCCCATGCAGCAGCAGGCCAGCACGCAGCACATGTTCAGATTCATCGCGCCGCTAGAGGGCGGACGCCAATAGTAGCACTAGTAACAGTAACATTCGGACATATACCTTTTTAACTAAAGCCACACATGGTTAATTATTAATTAAACTAGCTAGCTCTCTGTATCATGTTCATGAGGAAATTAAATCTACCCCCTTTCTATTAATTCACAGCTACTAGCTAGCATCGGGCCATGCATGCATATGCATCATCATCTAGTCTAGGTGACATAGTTCATGAATAGATCATCAGCTAGCAGCTCCTACCTTCTTTCCTTCTTGTCTTTACTAATCGTGCCATAGGAAGTTCATCATCCTCCACTAGATCTAATCAAGCATATCCCTAATCTAGGGGAGTTAGGCCCATCATCTAGGGAGTGAGTGATGCAGAGTAATGAGAGTGGGAGTGAGCGTTATGGTGCTGGCTGGTGGTGGTTATGGGAAGTTAGGTTCTCGGATGTCTGCAGGCTAGCACATGACATGGCCATCCAGTGACATCACTGAATGGTTGAGTTTTCTATGCATGAAAAAGGGTTTGTCTTGTACGCTTTGTGAACGGAGTGGCCGATCCAAGATTAAATTACTAATTAGCCCACCAACTCCGGCATCCACAACCCCAACCCCAAGAAGGCCAGACACAGCACACGCCAAGCTCTCTGACCATTAAGTCATTAACTAGCCAAAAAGCTCCTCAGTCCATGCCCCTCCCCTCCTCCTCCATGGCACTTTATCCCCTTCATTAACACCTCTCCCATACCTTCTACCTACCTACCTAACCAGAAAATATGGGCATTCCACATGCTGCCCACTCCCACTCCCCCTCTCCTCTCTACTAGACAAACCCTTTTTCATGCATAGAAAACTCAACCATGCATAGAAAACTCAACCACATGCTGTCCATGAGCAAATGTTGTCCCAAAACATCTATCTTATTTTCTACGTTAATAAATATGAGGTGTTTTGGATGTTTCAATATACGAACTGAAATAAGTGAACAAGCACATTCGATTCGGAAAAAGGTTACTCCCTTTGTGAACGGAGTTAATTTAGCTAGACAACTGAAAATAAAGGTTAATTCCAGCAAAACGTTCCTTTCAAGAAAAAGGGGGTTGTACACAGAACAATGGTACATTAGTTCCCTTTTCTTCTGGGCAAGCAAGGCACAATTAGGCCATGTATAATGCTAGGTGCTTAGACAAGTATTTAGAAAAATAAACTATTTTTTCTTAAGCAACAGTGCTAATTTATACAGTGGAGATGCCTAAATAAGCACATGCGCTCTATAAATAAACACTAGTGCTTAAACAAAAACCCTAAGCACTTAACTGTACATGGCTTAATGTTGGTATTTGTGCCAAAAAAAAGAGCTGAAACATGACAACAGTATTGTTCTAATTCATCATGCTACAATCATAAAAGTTGCAGATTTTATTCTCAAGCCTCATGATTTTGGCGGAAAGGGGAAGGGTGTTAATACTAAATTACCTATGCCGCCTCAAAGTTAAAATGCCAAAGTCGTCATGGAATTGCTGACCACCAGCTCTCTTTTCTGCATCTACATTCCATAATGCTAATCTTGAAACAGAAGGGAAGCACCAGGTAAAACATGTTGGTGATTCTTCCTTTTCTTACCATATGTCACGCCACCCATCTTAATTTGTTCGCACTCAAAACAAGGTCAACAACTAAGAACAACTAGCAGTTGTCTGTTCTGTGTAAAGACGGCAGGTAAAAGACTAAGCAATCAAGTGGCTGCACGCCCAAAATGTTCTGAACAGTAACTTCCGTGAAAAAATGCCTGAAGATAAATAATTCGTCGATGATGTAGCTTCTAGTCCTGGTCACTAGCTAAATAGAGGAAGTCGGGGTACAGTCGATAGATGTTAGAGTACGTAATGGGCCTAGACTGGCAGTATAGCCCGTTAGTCTTATGGTTAATTAGAGATAAGAGTCGCTTGCTTAGGGGTCAAGTAAGCCTTGCTTGGGAGTCAAGTAAACCTCTCTATATAAAGAGAGGAGATGTATCAATCTAATCAAGTAAGAATTAAGAAGGAAATCCCTTCCCTCTTGCCTGGCCGTGGGCAAAAAGGCCCCCGGCCGGCCTTCTCGCGCCCTCCTTTTAGCAGCGCCATAACAATTTGATATCAGCTACCTTCGGTTCGATCATGTCTTCACCGCCGCCAAGCCCGTCTCTTCCGCTGCCGGTCACCTTGACGCCTCCGGCGACCACCACGACCGTCGCCCCACTCTTGCCCGCGCCGGGATCCTCCGTCGCGCCCGCCCCCGCTGTCCTCACCTGGGAGGAGGTGTCCGGGGTGCTGCGAGACCTAACCCAGGCGGTCCAGGAGATCCGCCTGTTCTTGGCCGGGTCCCACGGACCGCACCCGGCTGCGCCGCCCATCGCCGCCCCCGCGTCGCCGTGGCTGCCGTGGCAGCCGCCGCACCAGGCGGCCTTCGCCGCGCCGCTGCAGCTGCCATCCATCGCCACCACCGCCCAACCCTGGCTGCAGTGGCAGCCGCCGCTCCTAGCGGCCTCCGCCGCGCCGCTGCAGCTGCCATCCATCGCCACCACCGCCCAACCCTGGCTGCAGTGGCAGCCGCCGCTCCTAGCGGCCTCCGCCGCGACCGGCGCTCTGCCGCAACAGCCGTTGCCGCTGCCCGGCACGACACCGCAGCAGCCGCTGCAGCTACAGCAGCCACCGCCGGTGAGCTCCGCCGCCCAGTATGGGATGCCCTACAACGGGAGTGCGACGACCTCGTTCCCATCAGCGCCGCCGCCATCCCAGGGCGTCCACATCCAACAGATCAAGTCCCCGCCGTCGCCGTCACCGCTTCCGTCTTGGATTGCTACCCGCCACGTGTCGGCGGCGGTGAGGCTGCAGGCTGCTGCACGCGGCTTACTAGCGCGTCGGCGTGTGCGGGAGATGTGTGGTCTGCAGCTGCCGCTCCTCCAAGTTTCCCTTCGCTGCGCAAAGGACCTCGATCTCGTCTGCTGCGTCGGGGATCTTAGGCATGCGGTTTCCCCCACGGGCGGCGAGCATGCTGTTTTCCCCGCGGGTAGCGACCTCAAAGTCTGTGACATCGGCGGTTGGGGAGGCGCACCCCTCCTCGTCATTCTCCATCGCAAGCCCTCCACTCTTCCTTGTGCGGTGCAGACCAACAGCAGTCCAGCGGGGAGAAGGCAGGGTGTCACCGACAGGAGCGCACCGCATAGCACCACTGCTTTCCGCCGCCGGCCGCCGCGAGGGCGGCTCTGCTGGTCGCTCTTGCGACCACTTCCAGGTGGCCATACACATGCACTCCTTTGGTCCAGGTGGTGTCCATGGGATCCAGGTGGCTGTACACGTGCACGTCCGACATGCTGATGGTGTCCACTTTTTGTTGAGGGGTCCAAAATAAAGTGTCCCAATCCATTTCAGGTTGAGAGTCATAAAACAAGCCAAGATGTAAAAGGCTTGTTTTTAGGTGTAAGCTTTGTGTTGCGTCGAGTCATGGTTATAAGTTGGTTAGGCTGCAGCTCGAGGACAAGCTGCATGTCCAGGTGGAGTGTAGTGTTAGAGTACGTAATGGGCCTAGGCTGGCAGTATAGCCCGTTAGTCTTAGGGTTAATTAGAGATAAGGGTCGCTTGCTTAGGGGTCAAGTAAGCCTTGCTTGGAAGTCAAGTAAACCTCTCTATATAAAGAGAGGAGATGTATCAATCTAATCAAGCAAGAATTAAGAAGGAAATCCCTTCCCTCTTGCCTGGCAGTCGGCAAAAAGGCCCCCGGCCGGCCTTCTCGCGCCCTTCTTCTAGCAGCGTCATAACAATAGATAAAAGAGCTTGGCTTGTAGGACACATACCTCATTTTCTCTCCAGATGTAAGCCTCTATGCATATGCATATGTGATATGGCAAAACAACCAAAAGCTGAAACGCCAACCCCTCACCATGTTTCTGATATTCCTACTTGAGCTCTCAAATTATTATTTCCATGGTGGAAGTGCAGTCATATGGGAGGAAATATTTTGAAACCTTCGTAGATTGGATATCTCCAGGATATCTAGTGCAATCATTTAAAACTGAGGATGCTTAGTCGACTATCTTGAACATGACAAAGCCAAAACGTTCGCTTAGCCAAAGCACGCCTATGGAAAGAGCAGGTTTGTCTTGTCTAGTCAAATCACACGAGCTTATGGCCCCCACAGAGCCGGGCTCAGCACCAGCAGCATACGGCAATAATTAAGAGCTCTCATGATCTTGGAGATAGGTTTGTTGAGATATGCCTATGAAAAGCTGCACACAATCTTGGACATTGGTTCTCGTTGAAATGCACCTGTGAAAACTTGCACCATTTTGCAATGTAAATAGACAGCAGCGACCAAGTTTCCAGAGTCTGAGGCAGGTGGCTCAACCAATTGCTCTGGCTCAGAGTTACGGTTGGTCCAAGTTTTCTTGCTGGGAAGAACAACCACGTAAATGACATGAACCTTCCACCCGATCTTTCTGCTCATCCATGAAAATGCCAAATTCTTACTACCATAAAGCCTATAACGACTTGTGATCTACTGGCAACATGGAGCCTACGCAGAACATCATGTTTTTTTTTGTGAGATCTCAGAACATCATGTTAATGGTGGGGGCCCAATCTGTTCTCATGCCAAGAGATATCTGTGGTTAGGTTACTGAAGATTTATTCTCATTTGACCACCTGAATCTCAACAAGGTGAGGCAAAATCCATTCTTACCCCTCATCAAAAGTCTCCCAAAAGCGCCACGGATGACGAAACAGTTCCACCCAATAAGTATCCATTCTCTGCTGCCACCGCCAACCAATGCTGCTGCAAACAAACCATCCTGTGCCCCACATCCATATTCTTAGCAGATGATGATCCATCAAGCTCCTCCTGGATAGAGACGAATTTCAGCATCTGGAGGTACTGTGTCCACGACCATCGAATCATTTCACCGAGGCAGTCAGCGATGCAGGCACTGCATCGGTTCCTTGGGAGTCTTGGGAAGCTTCCTGCGCAAAATAAAAATAAAAATTGGTGCACAACTCGTCGAACCGCTCAAATAAATAGATCGTAGCCGTAACCCGCATCCGCAAGAAATCTGAATCTTGGGAGAGCGGTCTTCCACTAGCACCAACTTGGGAGAAGAAGGTGGTGGCGATGGATGGGCAGGGAGAGGACGGAGCCAGCCAAGGGTTTTGGGTGATACATTGGGCGGTGGTAGGCTGGTAGCTGGTGGTTGGTAGCTCGCATGACGTCACCCCCAAAAAGACAGCGGCGTGGCTGTGCGCCCTCCAAATTGCCCGTTGCTCCTTCCTTTCCCGTATCATCTCGCGCCTTTCCTTTTCAAACGTCAATCTCCATTGGCCTGGGCGAGCTTTTGGTGGCTTTTGGGAAAAGGCGTTGCCTTTTGTGGGGGGCTCACCTTCTAGAAGCCCGAGTGACCCCTCCCCACCCGCCAGTGACTTCCCCACGAATGGTCAGTGGATGCAGCGTCCGGTTGCAAACTGTCTCCCTCACTGATCTCCTAGCTCAACGGCAATAGTGCTGAGTCGCCCTGGGGTTTTTCTTCAGAATGAAAGGTGCGTCTGGTACTATACTAGAAAAAAAGTTGGGAACGATGACAGCCGGCCATTTCCTAGTCTTAGCCTCAGCAGAATTCAACAGCTTATCGATTAACTCCAATCCATCAACCAGCAGCAGAGCAGGCCCGATATGCAACTTTCGACCGGGGTGGTTTGCGTCCAATCACTCACTCTGACCCCACATATTGCCCAGTGAATGGTCAAGATCCAGGTGGGTAAACTTCGATCCGTGTATAAAATCTTGTTGCCCACATCTCGTGCTCGCTAGTGAGCGGCGACTACCGGTGGTGAGTGCTGATATTTTGTTAAGAGGATGCGAAAAAGTGAGCTTCTTATCCATCTGCCTAACCATCCCAACATCACATTCATATGCTCATACATTCATATGCTCATGATGCCCATCCCCTTAAGATCTTGTCCCCTTGCCCATGTGTCTTTGTGGGTGGTGCATACCTGGTTATGTAGGAGACATCGACCGTGCTGGGAGTGTGGACAGGCATCCCAGCCACATGAATGCACACATATATAACCTACCAAAACCATATGCACAACACATGTCAGTGGTGCTCCAAGCAACCATGTCCAGTCTGCATCAACTCTTGTTTGAGGTACCACCAGATAATTATTTCAGAGAAAAGTACCGTGCAGGAGCTTCTGGGGGTATGGTCCGCTGTGCGCATCTAAGTTGTAGCACTTTCACTCTTTCAGATTCAGAAGTCAATGGTTCTTCAATCAAGGCACCAAGCTCTTGATTACAGCTTAAATTTTGATTGATCTTCTTTTAAAGGCAGTCACGTCAACCGCAAGACCCGAAAACATAGTATCCTGCAGATGGGGGAAGATCTAACCGAAAGGCCAACACTGAGACATTGAAAACAACTTTTGTGGTATTTAGCCAAATCACAACAAGAAAGAACTGTGCAGACTTGATGAATCTGTTGGATAGTGCAACAACAAAGTGGTAGAAAATGCATTTATGGTTGTTTGAAAATTTATGCTAAGATTAACCATAATCAGCCTACACAGGTCCCTGTTCTACACCCAGAATGGATTCATTGTGATGAGTTTAGTATTATACCTTGTTATTTTTTAGTCTCTGAGATAAAGATGTGCAGTCATCTTGCGAGTGTTAATCGATGAACTGCATGCTATGCTTATAAAAGTACAGAAGCTAGTAGTAAAATGTGTACAACATAGTTTTGGTATTCCTGCAATTGGATGAATGCTGACCGATGGTAATAGAGAACGGCCGGAACTAGATGGATAATTTACTACAAGCTTCGTTTAGGGTGCAGTTCAGGCCATTTTTACACCTTACTAGCAGACAGTCTGGCGCGTTGCCTTAGCCTGTTTTCGTGTTTCAGTGTGTGGTCACTGTGGATCCATTTTTTGCAAACTTCTCACTGTATTTCTACAACAGAGTCAATTCAAAGACCACACATACTTCAGAAATTAAAGAATCTCTTCCAAAAGAAAACGAAGTAACATAAACTGAATAGATCAGAGCACTATATTAGGCACATATCTTTTTTCGCGAATACGCAAACCTTGCGTATCATTGCATTGATAGAAGGAATAGAATGAGTACAACGGGGGTACAACACATAACACGAACGCAGACAGGCGAGAAATGGTGCCCGGAGCACAAGGAGAGGGGTGCTCGGCCCAAACAAAAAAGGAACAACACAGCTAGAACCAACCCAACCCGGACCAAGAGCGACAATGCCGAACCAGCGATAAGCCTCAACATCACCAAGCCAACACTGGGGACACCACAAGCGAGCAAGATAGCGCCTTCAAGAAGGAAGACGACGCCGAGACGTCTTCGCCATCCGGTCCGGAGCAACCGAATCTAGAGTTTCCCCCGAGCTCGAAGAGGGACGCAGCTGAAGGCCATGACAGCGCCTTCAAGAAGGAAAAACGACACCCACGGGCGCCGTCGCTGCCAGCACCGGCATGCCGAGCAGAGATTTCTCCCTGGCCTGAAGCTGAGCAATCCCATAGCCGCCATGTGTGGAATCTTGAATGAGGAAGCTAACGCTGGCCGGAACCACCAGGCTGGAAGGGAGTAGGTGGTGCTGCACCTGCCGCCGGAGGGGGGGCACCGCCTCAGGGCCTACGAGCATCGGATCTGACAAAAGGAGGAGGCTTTAAGGCATACAGGGTAGGGTCGACGACGAAGCAAATACCACCGCGAGGGAAGGCGATGGCGACCGGCAACGCCGGCAGCTAGGACTGGAGAGACGCAGCCCCGAGCTACCGTGGCCGAAGCTGTCGGGACATCAGCGAGCCAACGAGCTGGAAGAGACGCAGCCGTTGGTCGCCGAGGCTGAGGCCGCCCGACAGAGAACGCCGGCAAGCCTCGGACACCGGAAAACGTGGGTACGAGGCCGCCGGGGCCGGAGCAGCGCCAGGAAGGACCCATCGCGAGGAGCGCCGTGCCTACCAGTACCATTGACGCCTCGCCACCGCTGCACGAGAGCCATCACGTCCGCACGAGGGGGAGGAGGTGCCGCCGGAGGAGGGGATGTGCGTCTGCACGGGGCAGGCCGCGCGCATCCCATAACTCGGCGCAAGTCCCGCGCCCAGCCGCGGACGGCAGCAGCACCAGGCCGCGCCGCCGGTGGGAGGGGGAGCTGTAGGGATAGGTGCCCATGGCCGCGGCCATGGCACCACGCATCCACCACCGGACCGGCAGGGGGCGGGGGCAGCAGCTGGATGGGGGGGAGGTGGGGGCGCCCGCGACTGCTATGGAGGAGCTCGGCGACGGGGGGAAGCGCGGCAGGCCCGAGCCGCGCGGGGGGCAGGCCGATGAGGGGAGGCCGGATCCGGCCGCCCGGCACAGCCAGGGCTCACCTGCAGCCCCACCGGACCAGCAGACAGCCACGTCGGGGGGGAGGGGGGGGGCGAGGTGGAGCACGCGGGAGGCTAGATCCACCCCGCCGCCACCTTCATGGGGTTCGGCGTGGCTTCGCCGTCCGGCCCTCTGGCGGCGGCGATGCGGGGGAGGGCGGCGGAGGTTACCTCTAGCGGCGGCGGCTAGGGTTCCCCCGTGTCGCCAGAGGAGGGCGACGCGGGGGGGGGGGGGGGGGGGGGGGCGTGCCAACAATCTTCATTAGGCACATATCTACCTGATATTGTTCTTCTAAGACTAGAATAGTACTTTATTCATGGCTGCACGCCTGCACTCAAAGATATGGCATAGGTACTCCATTATGGACATTAGAACAATTGGTGAGGTTCTCCCTATCAACAAAGCGAAATGCCCAGCTGGTTTGACTGCATGTTAAATTACTCTCAATCTGTTCCGACATGCTGCACAAATGGCATGAGTGGGGAGACACGTGCTTGGCTACTTTATTTTATTGTTTTTTGGCTTCTGAAAGTCATGGCCACATAAACTTTTTGGATAAATCTGTTTTCTGAAGCAAAAGAGACGAAACAAAGTAAAGATGTTTTGAAATTCATACTACATAGGATAGGGTAGGTTAGGTCTACCGAAGGTTCTATTTCTACCCATGAGAAGGACCCCACAAAACCCAAAAACTAAAGTAGGTGAGATATTGTGGAGGCATGCAGACATGATGCAAAGCCCAGTATAGCTTTACCTAACACAACAGTCTGAGCAACTGAAAGATGGTATATGATGTATCTGTAACATCAATGATGAAGACTGCATTACCCCTTCTAGAATGAGGTAGGTCGGGTGGAAAAAAAACTAAGATCTTTGTCATTGCATCACAACCCGCACCTAACAAGAGAGGTAAAAGAAAGATATTATAACCTCCAGTGCACCCACCAGGCCGCTTTGGTATGACAGAAAGCATGAAGATAGGGTAAGCTCAATTAATTCGAAGCTTCTATGGATCTTTGTCGTTGCATCATCCAGGCTACCTAACATGCAGATAAAATGAGATTTATTTTCATGTTTTGAGGTATGACATCACTGGAACAATTTTTTTTCATAATTAATCGCACCATATTTCTTTCTAACTCCTATTTCCAGCTAATGGTGCAGAAGAATAAAAAATTCTGGTAGTTGCATTCTGTTGTTCAACTTTCAAGCAATACCAACTAGTTAATATAGTAATTAATGCCACTCTGACCTTCCCATGATAGCTCAAGAATAAGGTGAACATCTAAATCATGTACGTGATGACATGACTTTGTGCCGGTGAGGTACCTAAATTTGTATGATAATATGGACAAGAGGGGCCTCTGTAAATGTTGAAGTTAAGCCTTTTTGTTGAGTTATATAAAGGGGTTTCCTTGTTAGAGAAGAATTATCAAATAAGTAACTGTTTATTGTGACAGAAGCTTAGCTAGGTGTGTTGAGTTTAAAGGCACAATTAAAAGCAATCAGTTACAGAAAAAAAGATGCGCCATAAGGACAGTATCACCCAAATGTCTGGTGAAGAGAAAGACTGAGCAAGAACTCACAGATTTCTAGAAATGCAATGCTTTCTGAAGAAGCCGTCCTATGAACAGGCATGTTGTGATAATCTAGAGCATAGGTAAACACAACATTATATGACCTTGGAGCATCTGGGCAGATGTTCGGAAAAAAGATGCCGCTAAATGGAGTGGCCAATTCAGCGAAACAGATTCACACAGGACTACAGGAGATAGACCACATCATGCTGCATTTAGAAGTAGGACATGACAGTGCTGGGCCGTGGACCTGAATCCCAGACCACCATTTAAATCACATTTCAAATTCGCTGGACATATACTAGTAAAGAAACAATGAAAACATGTCCTACATTGTCACTTTCGAATTTATTCCCTCCTTTCAGGTTTACAAGGCCCAGGTTTGGTTTACAAGGCCCGCATGTATTTTAAGGTCAACTTTGACCACAAATTTGGGTAACAAAAATATTAACCATATGACATAAAAGGTATACTGTCGAATTCATATTCGAAAGAAGTTTCCAATGGTATAGTTTTTATGGCACATAACTCATAAATTATTGGTCTTAAAATACGTGCAGGCTATGCAAGTTCGAAAAGAGGTAGTACGAATCTAATGAGATTGGAGTTTTCTTTTTTGTGAACTTCTTTTTTTTTGAGGATTTTTTCTTGATTTATATAACTTTATACATTCTATTATTACCAACATCAGGTTCATATATCTGGGCCAAAGTGGGCTTACTACATGCTCTTTGAGTTCCCTAAGAAAAGTGGGCCAACATGGGCTAGAATGACCTACTCCTGGACCTGTTACAAGATCAAAATTTCAATGCAGCAAACATGCTAGGGGCGTGCTCATAAAACAGAAGATAATCTAAACTGGTATGTAATTAACTATTTGCTAAAAACATACACAGATACACCTTGATAAGCAAGGGACGATATACCTTGCAATAAATGACTTAAATGATCACATTTGGATCATACAAATGCCTTCGTTCAGAACGGCAGGCTTATCAACGTGTCTTGTGTTCGTGATTGCGGCATCACATTGTCACTTCCAACTTGAGGTTGTGCTGGTGTCCACCCCTGAAGAGTTGTAATGAAAATATATGGTCAACATGATTTCAACTGCATGTACTTATGTAATATATGGAAAATTGCAGAAACTAGAAATGTCGCCCAATTTTCAGCCCGGCAATAATTAACCATTTCAAAAGATTGCTCTATTCAAGGATACAAATACTTGGAAAGCCACTCTTTGCATGCCAAAAGCTCTTGATGTATTATAACTCAGGGGTCGTGTTATCCAGGAAAAGCCCTTTCTGAATCTACCCCATAAGAATCTCCTATTAATCGACCAGATTCAAATAGCACAGAGAAAAAAAAGTGCATGCATCTTTAATTAGCATTCAACTTGGACAGACTAAAGGTCAGCATTGGTCAGTGACCAAATGCAGAGTGGGCTGAGAAAAAAATAGCAGCCTATAAATGCCGCTAATAACAGAGGTGTCTCGGGTAGTGCAGCCTTCCTGGAATGAAGACAGCATGCAGTATCAGAGCGGGCAATCTGACAGCAAATTCAGGCGGCTGAGAGCATGCCTGGAGCAACAATTTACATATTCTCCCAATAAACCAAAAGCAATTGTCATTGACGACAACACAGCCACTCAGAATCTCAACCACTAATTTCATAAACGAGAATACAATTGCTGCAACACCTACTTGATGGCTGTAAGCCTGCAACTGACCCAAATCCCCTCGAACAATGCCCAAACTGATGCACTGTTCATGATTTTTTTTCCTTTTAGTGTTACATTCCTCGAGTGCAAAACCCAACGACCAACAACTCGAAGCAGAGCCATTTACATGTTGCACATGCACACCTACACGTACAGAAACGAAGAAGGTACCAATGGGTCAATACGCCAAGCAGGTGCTGGGCATGGGATGATGGGAGGCAGCTCAGGCGCACAGAAACGCAGGCAAAGACGCCAATGGCGAATGGCGAATCAAGTGGCAGTTACGTAAACCACACCGTTCCTGGGAACGATCAAGCCAGGCACGCGAAACCACCCCAAAAACTGCAGCCACGCAAGTTCCCCACCCCCACCGTCTGCTCGGCCGGTTCCAAAAGCCGAAACGTCCGAGCCCGACGAGCCCTCCTAGCGGAAACCCCACCGGCCGCCGATCCCCTTAGCGGCCAGAGGCATCCGACAAAGCGCATGAACACGGACAAGCTGGAGACGAATCGGAAACACCGGAGCAGCGCGAGCGACTCACCCACGCCAGGAGGAGACACTCGATGCGTTCAACGCTCCCGGCGCCGGCACCTCGCCCCATTTCCACCGCTGCACCAGCCATGAACCGGCGATCGGATCCCTCTCGCGGCGGCGGCGGCGGCGGCGACGATGACTCCCAAATGGGATCGGAGAAAATTTTGCGGCGGTTTGGTTTTGAGTTGGGCTGGTTTAGCGCGAAAACGGCGGATGACCGGATTCTACTTCTCGCAGCGTGGGTGGCCCACTTGGAAGCCCGGCTTTGTCTGATGCCTTTGCTTTTTTCACCTTTGCAAAAGGAACCGTTTCCTTATTTGCTAATCCAGCGCTAACAATCATCAGAATCACCAACAAGTCACCCCAGGGTTTGGATCGGAAGTCGTTGACAAAATCTTTACTCCTAATAGAGCAGTTGGTAGCCTGGTATTCCGGTTTTATTTTCGTCCGGTTTTTATTTGCTCCCACCTCCCACCACCTCTCTCCACTGGTTTTCTTATCCATTGGTTTATTTTTTAGTCCACTATTTTCTTTTAAAAATCAGCACTTTTCCAACATACAAAAGATCACGGATCTAACTTTCCTAACTTATCCAAATCAACCGATCTCTCTTATTAATGCAATTTGCTTTATGAAACAAATAATAGATTTTCGGGAAACAAATAAAGGATTTTAAAAAATTTAACAAGTAAACTATGATAAACAAATCTTATTGTGAAAGTGTTACTTTTTTCTCTACTCCTAATGGTGCACGTTGTTTCGTTCGTTCGCTTCGATCGATCACTAATTCCCGTTGTTTTTTTTCCAGCGATTCCTTTTTGTTACGATGGGCACATGTGGGCCCGCGCCAGATCCTCTTCCTTACTTGCAAAACGAAAGCAATCAACCATCATTCCAAAATCTCCGCATTATTTCTTTCCTTACAATGCATATACATACCAACCATTAATCAAACCCATCCTCCTGGAAGGCCCACAAATCAAACTCTTGCTCGCTCGTCCTCTCTCACTCAGGCCACCAGCAAGCATCATCCTCTGTCGATTCACGCCGCCATAGCACCTCTAGACTCCACGGATTCCTGTCGAACGCCTCCTCCCTCTGTCTGTGAGCGATGGTGCAGTTCCCCGCCCTCAACCTCTACCCGGCCGATCTGCCCTGGACTACGCTGCCGGCCCGAGTCTGATGATGAAGACAAAGCCTACGCCCCGGCAGCGTCCATGGGCGGGAGCAGCACCACCTCCACCTCGTGGAGAGAGGAGCAGAGGGGTCCAGGAGGAGTCAGGGGATGGTAGTCGAGGACGGTGAGTGCAACTACAACATGCCATCCAAACATGTCACTTAGATGAAGGTAACTGAACCAACCTAGCTCTGAATGGTTCTATGTAGCAAACAGATCTGAAGCACCAACTAGCTTGAAATCTCATTGTTGATGTTACTCTGCATATATATTACGTGCTTAGTGTGCCAACGTTGATATTATTTGGATTCATCTGATCAAATATGTGTGCTTTTTCTATCAAATTGCTGATAATTTTCTTTCACTTATTACTCTGTTGCATAAAAAGTAATGGATTATGATTTGGACATAGTTTTACATGATTAGATGAACGAATATAACTCCATTAGTCATTCTCGCATGCATGGGCGTACATGGAAACACAATTCGCCCATGCATAAGTCCATTAGACTGAATAAACATGTAATAAAGAGAGACTTTTCTTTTGTTCTCTTTCATGTTCATGTTCCTAATGAACCTATCATGAGTGACATCCAAATTCGTCTTGATGCTGAATTAAAGGTATATTGGTTCTTAAGTATTAACTTTTATTTATTTATCTTTGGCAGATTTAAGAAGTGGAACATGGAAAGAATTCTAGATTTGTACTACCTTCTCTGTTCACGACAATGAAAGATAAGGCTTCGTGCAAGTGATCAGTTATTTTCAAGGTAATTTTTATATACACTCCAGTTGACCAATTATGTAGGATGCCAATGTACATGGATTCATAGTTTATTTTTTCTGTCTGCTTTATGTGGCATGTCTAATTTCTTTCTAGGCTTGAGCACCTTTCCTAAATTAAGCTCCAGCATTTTTATTACACAAGGGATTATTTTTTTCTTTTCAAATAATAGACCAAATCCGCAGTTTAACACACATACATTGAATTCATCAAGGTTAGCTTGGAATTATACTGGTCTATGACACACATAAATTTGTTGATCACATTCCTATAGGTATGTAGGCCATTAGTTGCCACTTGGGATGGGTGTGATCTGTAGCATTTGATCCCAGGAATGAATGGTTCTGTAATGGGTATGCTGTTTGGACAATAAAAGTTGAGGCCGACCTGTATTAGCACTATTATTTGCTTAGAGACTTGTTTTACAGGTGTCTGCATTTTTGTAATATGTTATGCACCTATTTGTATATGATGCACATTTTGTTCACTTGTTGCCTGGCGCAGGACGAACTTGTTGTTGTTAATTCGATTCAGTTCATCTTTAATTGATTGAGTGTGTGTCCATGTTCTAGGATGCCTATGGAGGTATTTTTTTATGCAGAGTCCTGCCCATATGCTGGAATGCAAAAATAATCATGGTTGCAAGAAGCGGCATTTTAATCACATAGCCGAAATCATTATGAGAATGATATCTACTGTCTGTGCTACCTGCTACTCCATGTCAACAGTAGGTATGCATGCACCTTGTGTTGGGGAACGTAGTAATTTTAAAAAAATTCCTACGCACACGCAAGATCATGGTGATGCATAGCAACGAGAGGGGAGAGTGTTGTCTACGTACCCTCGTAGACCGAAAGCGGAAGCGTTAGCACAACGCGGTTGATGTAGTCGTACGTCTTCACGACCCGACCGATCAAGCACCGAAACTATGGCACCTCCGAGTTCTAGCACACGTTCAGCTTGATGACGATCCCCGGACTCCGATCCAGCAGAATGTCGGGGAAGAGTTCCGTCAGCACGACGGCGTGGTGACGATATTGATGTTCTACTGTCGCAGAGCTTCTCCTAAGCACCACTACAATATTATCGAGGACTATGGTGGAGGGGGGCACCGCACACGGCTAAGAGATCAATGATCAACTGTTGTGTCTGGGGTGCCCCCTGCCCCTGTATATAAAGGAGCAAGGGGAGGAGGTGTGGCCAGGTAAGGGGCGCGCCAGGAGGAGTCCTACTCCTCCTGGGAGTAGGACTCCCCCCTTTCCATGTTGGACTAGGACTTGGGGGGAAGGAGAGAGAGGGAAAAGGAAGGGGGGGGGGCGCCGACCCCCTTCCTTGTCCAATTCGGACTGGGGGGGAGGGGCGGGCGGCTGCCCCTTGGCCTCCTCTCCACTTCCTCCACTAGGCCCATTAAGGCCCATTAGGTTACCGGAGGGTTCCAGTAACCTCCCGGTACTCCGGTAAAATGCCGATTTCACCCGGAACACTTCCGATGTCCAAACATAGGCTTCTAATATATCAATCTTCATGTCTCGACCATTTTGAGACTCCCCGTCATGTCCGTGATCATATCCAGGACTCCGAACAACCTTCGGTACATCAAAATATATAAACTCATAGTGAAACTATCATCGTAACGTTAAGCGTGCGGACCCTACGGGTTCGAGAACAATGTAGACATGACCGAGACATGTCTCTGGTCAATAACCAATAGCGGAACCTGGATGCTCATATTGGCTCCTACATTTTCTACGAAGATCTTTATCGGTCAGACCGCATAACAACATATGTTGTTCCCTTTGTCATCGGTATGTTACTTGCCCGAGATTCGATCGTCGGTATCTCAATACCTAGTTCAATCTCGTTACCGGCAAGTCTCTTTACTCGTTCTGTAATACATCATCCCGCAACTAACTCATTAGTTGCAATGCTTGCAAGGCTTAAGTGATGTGCATTACCGAGAGGGCCCAGAGATACCTCTCCGACAGTCGGAGTGACAAATCCTAATCTCGAAATACGCCAACCCAACAAGTACCTTCGGAGACACCTGTAGAGCACATTTATAATCACCCAGTTATGTTGTGACGTTTGGTAGCACACAAAGGTGTTCCTCCGGTAAACGGGAGTTGCATAATCTCATAGTCATAGGAACATGTATAAGTTATGAAGAAAGCAATAGCAACAAACTAAACGATCAAGTGCTAAGCTAATGGAATGGGTCAATTCAATCACATCATTCTCCTAATGATGTGATCCCGTTAATCAAATGACAACTTATGTCTATGTTGGGGAACGTTGAAGAAAACAAAAAATTTCCTACGGTTTCACCAAGATCCATCTATGAGTTCATCTAGCAACGAGTGATCGGATTGCATCTACATACCTTTGTAGATCACGCGCGAAAGCGTTCAAAGAACGGGGATGAGGAAGTCGTACACGACGTGATCCAAATCACCGAAGATCCTAGCGCCGAACGGATGGCACCTCCGCATTCAACACATGTACGGTCAGCGTGACGTCTCCTCCTTCTTGATCCAGCAAGGGGGGAGGAGAGGTTGATGAAGATCCAGCAGCACGACGGCGTGGTGGTGGATGCAGGAGTCACCGCAGCAGGGCTTCGCCGTTCTACTACGAGAGGGAGAGGTGTAGCAGGGGAGAGGGAGGCGCCAAGAGTCAAGGGTGCGGCTGCCCCTCCCTCCCCCCTTTATATAGGCTCCCCAAGGGGGGCGCCGGCCCTAGGAGATGGGATCTCCTAGGGGGGCGGCGGCCAAGAGTGGAGTGGCCCCCAAGGCAAGTGGGGCGCCCCCCCACCCTAGGGTTTCCAACCCTAGGCGCAGGGGGTGGGCCAAAGGGGGCGCACCAGCCCACTATGGGCTGGTTCCCCTCCCCACTTCAGCCCATGGGGCCCTCTGGGATGGGTGGTCCCACCCGGTGGACCCCTGGGACCCATCCGGTGGTCCCGGTACAATACCGGTGACCCCCGAAACTCCCCCGATGGCCGAAACTGCACTTCCTATATATAATTCTTCACCTCCGGACCATTCCGGAACTCCTCGTGACGTCCGGGATCTCATCCGGGACTCCGAACAACTTTCGGGTTACTGCATATTCATATCTCTACAACCCTAGCGTCACCAAACCTTAAGTGTGTAGACCCTACGGGTTCGGGAGATATGTAGACATGACCGAGATGGCTCTCCGGTCAATAACCAACAGCGGGATCTGGATACCCATGTTGGCTCCCACATGCTCCTCGATGATCTCATCGGATGAACCATGATGTCGAGGATTCAAGCAACCCCGTATACAATTCCCTTTGTCAATCGGTACGTTACTTGCCCGAGATTCGATCGTCGGTATCCCAATACCTCGTTCAATATCGTTACCGGCAAGTCACTTTACTCGTACCGTAATGCATGACCCCGTTACCAGACACTTGGTCACTTTGAGCTCATTATGATGATGCATTACCGAGTGGGCCCAGAGATACCTCTCTGTCATACGGAGTGACAAATCCCAGTCTTGATCCACGTCAACCCAACAGACACTTTCGGAGATACCCGTAGTATACCTTTATAGTCACCCAGTTACGTTGTGACGTTTGGTATAACCAAAGCACTCCTACGGTATCCGGGAGTTACACAATCTCATGGTCTAAGGAAAAGATACTTGACATTGGAAAAACTATAGCAAACGAACTATACGATCTTGTGCTATGTTTAGGATTGGGTCTTGTCCATCACATCATTCTCCTAATGATGTGATATCGTTATCAATGACATCCAATGTCCATAGTCAGGAAACCATGACTATGTATTGATCAACGAGCTAGTCAACTAGAGGCTTACTAGGGACATGTTGGTGTCTATGTATTCACACATGTATTACGATTTCCGGATAACACAATTATAGCATGAATAAAAGACAATTATCATGAACAAGGAAATATAATAATAATCCTTTTATTATTGCCTCTAGGGCATATTTCCAACAGTCTCCCACTTGCACTAGAGTCAATAATCTAGTTACATTGTGATGAATCGAACACCCATGGAATTCTGGTGTTGATCATGTTTTGCTCTGGGGAGAGGTTTAGTCAACGGATCTGCTACATTCAAGTCCGTATGTACTTTGCAAATATCTATGTCTCCATCTTGAACATTTTCACGAATGGAGTTGAAGCGACGCTTGATGTGCCTAGTCTTCTTGTGAAACCTGGGCTCCTTGGCAAGTGCAATAGCTCCAGTGTTGTCACAGAAGAGCTTGATCGGCCCCGACACATTGGGTATGACTCCTAGGTCGGTGATGAACTCCTTCACCCAGATTGCTTCATGTGCTGCCTCCGAGGCCGCCATGTACTCCGCTTCACATGTAGATCCCGCCACGATGCTCTGCTTGCAACTGCAGTAGCTTACTGCCCCACCATTCAAAATATACACGTATCCGGTTTGTGACTTAGAGTCATCTAGATCTGTGTCGAAGCTAGCATCGACGTAACCTTTTACGACGAGCTCTTCGTCACCTCCATAAACGAGAAACATTTCCTTAGTCCTTTTCAGGTACTTCAGGATATTCTTGACCGCTGTCCAGTGTTCCTTGCCGGGATTACTTTGGTACCTACCTACCAAACTTACGACAAGGTTTACATCAGGTCTGGTACACAGCATGGCATACATAATAGACCCTATGGCTGAGGCATAGGGGATGACACTCATCTCTTCTATATCTTCTGCCGTGGTCGGACATTGAGCTGAGCTCAATTTCACACCTTGCAACACAGGCAAGAACCCCTTCTTAGACTGATCCATATTGAACTTCTTCAATATCTTATCAAGGTATGTGCTTTGTGAAAGACCTATGAGGCGTCTTGATCTATCTCTATAGATCTTGATGCCTAATATATAAGCAGCTTCTCCAAGGTCCTTCATTGAAAAACTCTTATTCAAGTAGGCCTTAATGCTGTCCAAAAGTTCTATATCATTTCCCATCAAAAGTATGTCATCTACATATAATATGAGAAATGCTACAGAGCTCCCACTCACTTTCTTGTAAACGCAGGCTTCTCCATAAGTCTGCATAAACCCAAACGCTTTGATCATCTCATCAAAGCGAATGTTCCAACTCCGAGACGCTTGCACCAGCCCATAAATCGAGCGTTGGAGCTTGCACACCTTGTCAGCATTCTTAGGATCGACAAAACCTTCCGGCTGCATCATATACAATTCTTCCTTAAGGAAACCATTAAGGAATGCCATTTTGACGTCCATTTGCCATATCTCATAATCATAGAATGCGGCAATTGCTAACATGATTCGGACGGACTTCAGCTTTGCTACGGGAGAGAAAGTCTCATTGTAGTCAACCCCTTGAACTTGCCGATAACCCTTAGCAACAGGTCGAGCTTTATAGATGGTAACATTACCATCTGCGTCCGTCTTCTTCTTAAAGATCCATTTGTTTTCTATCGCTCGCCGATCATCGGGCAAATCTGTCAAAGTCCATACTTTGTTTTCATACATGGATCCTATCTCGGATTGCATGGCTTCAAGCCATTTGTTGGAATCTGGGCCCGTCATCGCTTCTTCATAGTTCGAAGGTTCACCGTTGTCTAACAACATGATTTCCATGACGGGGTTGCCGTACCACTCTGGTGTGGAACGTGTCCTTGTGGACCTACGAAGTTCAGTAGCAACTTGATCTGAAGTTTCATGATCATCATCATTAACTTCCTCTTTAGTCGGTGTAGGCACCTCAGGAACATTTTCTTGAGTTGCACCACTTTCCGGTTCAAGAGGTAATACTTCATCAAGTTCTACTTTCCTCCCACTTACTTCTTTCGAGAGAAACTCTTTCTCTAGAAAGGATCCATTCTTGGCAACAAAGATCTTGCCTTCAGATCTGAGGTAGAAGGTATACCCAATAGTTTCTTTAGGGTATCCTATGAAGACGCATTTTTCCGACTTGGGTTCGAGCTTTTCAGGTTGAAGTTTCTTGACATAAGCATCGCATCCCCAAACTTTTAGAAACGACAGCTTAGGTTTCTTCCCAAACCATAATTCATACAGTGTCGTCACAACGGATTTCGACGGAGCCCTATTTAAAGTAAATGCGGCAGTCTCTAAAGCATAGCCCCAAAATGATAGCGGTAAATCGGTAAGAGACATCGTAGATCGCACCATATCTAATAGAGTGCGATTACGACGTTCGGACACACCATTACGCTGAGGTGTTCTAGGCGGCGTGAGTTGTGAAACTATTCCACATTTTCTTAAGTGTGTGCCAAATTCGTGACTCAAGTATTCTCCTCCACGATCTGATCGCAGGAACTTGATTTTCCTGTCACGTTGATTTTCAACCTCACTCTGAAATTCCTTACACCTTTCAAAGGTCTCAGACTTGTGTTTCGTTAAGTAGACATACCCATATCTACTCAAGTCATCAGTGAGGGTGAGAACATAACGATAACCACCACGAGCCTCAACACTCATTGGACCGCACACATTAGTATGTATGATTTCCAATAAGTTGGTTGCTCGCTCCATTGTTCCTGAGAACGGAGTCTTGGTCATTTTACCCATGAGGCATGGTTCACACGTGTCAAATGATTCGTAATCAAGAGACTCTAAAAGTCCATCTGCATGGAGCTTCTTCATGCGTTTGACACCTATGTGACCAAGGCGGCAATGCCACAAGTATGTGGGACTATCATTATCAACCTTACATCTTTTGGTACTCACACTATGAATATGTGTAGCATTACGCTCGAGATTCATTAAGAATAAACCATTCACCATCGGAGCATGACCATAAAACATATCTCTCATATAAATAGAACAACCATTATTCTCGGATTTAAATGAATAGCCATCTTGTATTAAACGAGATCCTGATACAATGTTCATGCTCAAACTTGGCACTAAATAACAATTATTGAGGTTCAAAACTAATCCCGTAGGTAAATGTAGAGGTAGCGTGCCGACGGCGATCACATCGACCTTGGAACCATTCCCGATGCGCATCGTCACCTCGTCCTTCGCCAGTCTCCGCTTATTCCGCAGCTCCTGCTTTGAGTTACAAATGTGAGCAACTGCACCAGTATCAAATACCCAGGAGCTACTACGAGTACTGGTAAGGTACACATCAATTACATGTATATCACATATACCTTTCGTTTTGCCGGCCTTCTTGTCCGCTAAGTATTTGGGGCAGTTCCGCTTCCAGTGACCACTTCCCTTGCAATAAAAACACTCAGTCTCGGGCTTGGGTCCATTCTTTGGCTTCTTCCCGGCAGCTTGCTTTCCGGGCGCGGCAACTCCCTTGCTGTCCTTCTTGAAGTTCTTCTTACCCTTGCCTTTCTTGAACTTAGTGGTTTTATTCACCATCAACACTTGATGTTCCTTTTTGACTTCTACCTCTGCTGATTTCAGCATTGCAAATACTTCAGGAATGGTCTTTTCCATCCCCTGCATATTGAAGTTCATCACAAAGCTCTTGTAGCTCGGTGGAAGCGACTGAAGGATTCTGTCAATGACCGCGTCATCCGGGAGATTAACTCCCAGCTGAGTCAAGCGGTTATGTAACCCAGACATAGTGAGTATGTGCTCACTGACAGAACTGTTTTCCTCCATCTTACAGCTGAAGAACTTGTCGGAGACTTCATATCTCTCGACCCGGGCATGAGCTTGAAAAACCATTTTCAGCTCTTCGAACATATCATATGCTCCGTGTCTCTCAAAACGCTTTTGGAGCCCCGGTTCTAAGCTGTAAAGCATGCCGCACTGAATGAGGGAGTAATCATCGGTACGTGTCTGCCAAGCGTTCATAACGTCTTGTTCTGCAGGGAGAACAGGTGCGTCACCTAGCGGTGCTTGTAGGACATAATCTTTCTTGGCATCTATGAGGATGATCCTGAGGTTCCGGACCCAGTCCGTATAGTTGCTGCCATCGTCTTTCAGCTTGGTTTTCTCTAGGAACGCGTTGAAGTTGAGGACAACGTTGGCCATTTGATCTATAATACATGTTGTAAAGATCTTAGACTGAGTTCATGATAATTAAGTTCATCTAAATCAAATTATTCAATGAACTCCCACTCAGATAGACATCCCTCCAGTCATCTAAGTATAACATGATCCGAGTTAACTAGGCTGTGTCCGATCATCACGTGAGACGGACTAGTCAACATCGGTGAACATCTTCATGTTGATCGTATCTTCTATACGACTCATGCTCGACCTTTCGGTCTACTGTGTTCCGAGGCCATGTTTGTACATGCTAGGCTCATCAAGTCAACCTAAGTGTTTGCATGTGTAAATCTGTCTTACACCCGTTGTATGTGAACGTGGGAATCTATCACACCCGATCATCACGTGGTGCTTCGAAACAACGAACTGTCGCAATGGTGCACAGTTAGGGGGAACACTCTCTTGAAATTATTATGAGGAATCATCTTATTTACTATCGTTGTTCTAAGTAAACAAGATACAAAAACATGATAAACATCACATGCAATCAAATAATAATAGTGACATGATATGGCCAATATCACATAGCTCCTTTGATCTCCATCTTGGGGCTCCATGATCATCTCGTCACCGGCATGACACCATGATTTCCATCATCATGATCTCCATCATCGTGTCTCCATGAAGTTGCTCGCCAACTATTACTTCTACTACTATGGCTAACACGTTTAGCAATAAAGTAAAGTAATTTACATGGCGTTTCTCAATGACACGCAGGTCATACAAAAAATAAAGACAACTCCTATGGCTCCTGCCGGTTGTCATACTCATCGATGTGCAAGTCGTGATTCCTATTACAATAGCATGAACATCTCATACATCACATATATATCATTCATCATTCATCACAACTTTGGCCATATCACATCACAAAACACTTGCTGCAAAAACAAGTTAGACGTCCTCTAATTGTTGTTGCAAGTTTTACGTGGCTGCAATAGGGTTCTAGCAAGAACGTTTTCTTACCTACGTGAAAGCCACAACGTGATTTGTAAACTTCTATTTACCCTTCATAAGGACCCTTTTCATCGAATCCGCTCCAACTAAAGTGGGAGAGACAGACACCCGCCAGCCACCTTATGCAACTAGTGCATGTCAGTCGGTGGAACCGGTCTCACACAAGCATACGTGTAAGGTTGGTCCAGGCCGCTTCATCCCACAATACTGCTGAAGCAAAATAAGACTAGTAGCGGCAAGAAAGTCGACAACATCTACGCCCACAACAAATTGTGTTCTACTCGTGCAAAGAGAACTACACATAGACCTAGCTCATGATGCCACTGCTGGGGAACGTTGCAGAAAACAAAAATTTTCCTATGGTTTCACCAAGATCCATCTATGAGTTCATCTAGCAACAAGTGATCGGATTGCATCTACATACCTTTGTAGATCACGCGCGGAAGCGTTCAAAGAATGGGGATGAGGAAGTCGTACACGACGTGATCCAAATCACCGGAGATCCTAGCGCCGAACGGACGGCACCTCCGCGTTCAACACACGTACGGTCAGCGTGACATCTCCTCCTTCTTGATCCAGCAAGGGGGAGGAGAGGTTGATGAAGATCTAGCAGCACGACGGCGTGGTGGTGGATGCAGGAGTCACCGCAGTAGGGCTTTGCCGTTCTACTACGAGAGGGAGAGGTGTAGCAGGGGAGAGGGAGGCGCCAAGAGTCAAGGGTGCGGCTGCCCCTCCCTCCCCCTTTATATAGGCTCCCCAAGGGGGGCGCCGGCCATAGGAGATGGGATCTCCTAGGGGGGGCGGCGGCCAAGGGTGGAGTGGCCCCCAAGGCAAGTGGGGCGCCCCCCCCCACCCTAGGGTTTCCAACCCTAGGCGCAGGGGGTGGGCCAAGGGGGGCGCACCAGCCCACTATGGGCTGGTTCCCCTCCCCACTTCAGCCCATGGGGCCCTCCGGGATGGGTGGTCCCAGCCGGTGGACCCCCGGGACCCATCCGGTGGTCCCGGTACAATACCGGTGACCCCCGAAACTCTCCCGATGGCCGAAACTGCACTTCCTATATATAATTCTTCACCTCCGGACCATTCCGGAACTCCTCGTGACGTCCGGGATCTCATCCGGGACTCCGAACAACTTTCGGGTTACTGCATATTCATATCTCTACAACCCTAGCGTCACCAAACCTTAAGTGTGTAGACCCTACGGGTTCGGGAGATATGTAGACATGACCGAGATGGCTCTCTGGTCAATAACCAATAGCGGGATCTGGATACCCATGTTGGCTCCCACATGCTCCTCGATGATCTCATCGGATGAACCATGATGTCGAGGATTCAAGCAACCCCGTATACAATTCCCTTTGTCAATCGGTACGTTACTTGCCCGAGATTCGATCGTCGGTATCCCAATACCTCGTTCAATCTCGTTACCGGCAAGTCACTTTACTCGTACCGTAATGCATGACCCCGTTACCAGACACTTGGTCACTTTGAGCTCATTATGATGATGCATTACCGAGTGGGCCCAGAGATACCTCTCCGTCATACGGAGTGACAAATCCCAGTCTTGATCCGCGTCAACCCAACAGACACTTTCGGAGATACCCGTAGTATACCTTTATAGTCACCCAGTTACGTTGTGACGTTTGGTATAACCAAAGTACTCCTACGGTATCTGGGAGTTACACGATCTCATGGTCTAAGGAAAAGATACTTGACATTGGAAAAACTCTAGCAAACGAACTATACGATCTTGTGCTATGTTTAGGATTGGGTCTTGTCCATCACATCATTCTCCTAATGATGTGATCTCGTTATCAATGACATCCAATGTACATAGTCAGGAAACCATGACTATCTATTGATCAACGAGCTAGTTAACTAGAGGCTTACTAGGGACATGTTGGTGTCTATGTATTCACACATGTATTACGATTTCCGGATAACACAATTATAGCATGAATAAAAGACAATTATCATGAACAAGGAAATATAATAATAATCCTTTTATTATTGCCTCTAGGGCATATTTGCAACAGTCTATGGCTAGGAAACATAACCATCTTCGATCAACGAGCTAGTCAAGTAGAGGCATACTAGTGACACTCTGTTTGTCTATGTATTCACACATGTATTATGTTTCTGGTTAATACAATTCTAGCATGAATAATAAACGTTTATCATGATATAAGGAAATAAATAATAACTTTATTATTGCCTCTAGGGCATATTTCCTTCAGTCTCCCACTTGCACTAGAGTCAATAATCTAGATTACACAGTAATGATTCTAACACCCATGGAGCCTTGGTGCTGATCATGTTTTCTCGTGGAAGAGGCTTAGTCAGCGGGTCTGCAACATTCAGATCCGTATGTATCTTGCAAATTTCTATGTCTCCCACTTGGACTAAATCCCGAATGGAATTGAAGCGTCTCTTGATGTGCTTGGTTCTCTTGTGAAATCTGGATTCCTTTGCCAAGGCAATTGCACCAGTATTGTCACAGAAGATTTTCATTGGACCCAATACAGTAGGTATGACACCTAGATCGGATATGAACTCCTTCATCCAAACTCCTTCATTTGGTGCTTCCGAAGCAGCTATGTACTCCGCTTCACATGTAGATCCCGCCACGACGCTTTGTTTAGAACTGCACCAACTGACAGCTCCACCGTTCAATATAAACACGTATCCAGTTTGCAATTTAGAATCGTACGAATCAGTGTCAAAGCTTGCATCAATGTAACCATTTATGATGAGCTCTTTGTCACCTCCATATACGAGAAACATATCCTTAATCCTTTTCAGGTACTTCAGGATGTTCTTAACCGTTGTCTAGTGATCCACTCCAGGATTACTTTGGTACCTCCTTGCTAGACTTATAGCAAGGCACACATTAGGTCTGGTACACAACATTGCATACATGATAGAGCCTATGGCTGAAGCATAGGGAACATCTTTCATTTTCTCTCTATCTTCTGCGGTGGTCGGACATTGAGTCTTACTCAACTTCGCACCTTGTAACACATGCAAGAACCCTTTCTTTGCCTGATCCATTTTGAACTTCTTCAAAACTTTGTCAAGGTACGTGCTTTGTGAAAGTCCAATTAAGCGTCTTGATCTATCTCTATAGATCTTAATGCCCAATATGTAAGCAGCTTCACCGAGGTCTTCCAATGAAAAACTCTAATTCAAATATCCCTTTATGCTATCCAGAAATTCTATATCATTTCCAATCAATAATATGTCATCCACATATAATATTAGAAATGCTACAGAGCTCCCACTCACTTTCTTGTAAATATAGGCTTCTCCAAAAGTTTGTACAAAACCAAATGCTTTGATCACACTATCAAAGCGTTTATTCCAACTCCGAGAGGCTTGCACCAGTCCATAAATGGATCCCTAGAGCTTGCACACTTTGTTAGCTCCCTTTGGATCGACAAAACCTTCTGGCTGCATCATATACAACTCTTCTTCTAGAAATCCATTCAGGAATGCAGTTTTAATATCCATTTGCCAAATTTCATAATCATAAAATGCAACAATTGCTAACATGATTCGGACAGACTTAAGCATCGCTACGGGTGAGAAGGTCTCATCGTAGTCAATCCCTTGAACTTGTCGAAAACTTTTTGCAACAAGTCGAGCTTTATAGACAGTAACATTACCGTCAGCGTCAGTCTTCTTCTCGAAGATCCATTTATTCTCAATTGCTTGTCGATCAACGGGCAAGTCAACCAAAGTCCATACTTTGTTCTCATACATGGATCCCATCTCAGATTTCATGGCTTCTAGCCATTTTGCGGAATCTGGGCTCACCATCGCTTCTTCATAGTTTGTAGGTTCATCATGATCTAGTAGCATGACTTCCAGAACAGGATTACCGTACCACTCTGGTGCGGATCTTATTCTGGTTGATCTACGAGGTTCGGTAGTAACTTGATCTGAAGTTTCATGATCATTATCATTAGCTTCCTCACTAATTGGTGTAGGTGTCACAGAAACCAGTTTCTGTGATGTACAATTTCCAACAAGGGAGCAGGTACAGTTACCTCATCAAGTTCTACTTTCCTCCCACTCACTTCTTTCGAGAGAAACTCCTTCTCTAGAAAGGATCCATTCTTAGCAACGAAAGTCTTGAAGGAAATATGCCCTAGAGGCAATAATAAAGTTATTATTTATTTCCTTATATCATGATAAATGTTTATTATTCATGCTAGAATTGTATTAACCGGAAACATAATACATGTGTGAATACATAGACAAACAGAGTGTCACTAGTATGCCTCTACTTGACTAGCTCGTTAATCAAAGATGGTTATGTTTCCTGACCATGAACAATGAGTTGTTATTTGATTAACGAGGTCACATCATTAGTTGAATGATCTGATTGACATGACCCATTCCATTAGCTTAGCACACGATCGTTTAGTATGTTGCTATTGCTTTCTTCATGACTTATACATGTTCCTATGACTATGAGATTATGCAACTCCCGTTTACCGGAGGAACACTTTGGGTACTACCAAACGTCACAACGTAACTGGGTGATTATAAAGGAGTACTACAGGTGTCTCCAATGGTCGATGTTGGGTTGGCGTAT
Source organism: Triticum aestivum (assembly GCF_018294505.1). NCBI lineage: Eukaryota > Viridiplantae > Streptophyta > Magnoliopsida > Poales > Poaceae > Triticum > Triticum aestivum. The sequence goes on from NC_057803.1 coordinate 517,027,396, forward strand.
TTCGAGATTAGGATTTGTCACTCCGATTGTCGGAGAGGTATCTCTGGGCCCTCTCGGTAATACACATCACATAAGCCTTGCAAGCATTACAACTAATATGTTAGTTGTGAGATGATGTATTACGGAACGAGTAAAGAGACTTGCCGGTAACGAGATTGAACTAGGTATTGGATACCGACGATCGAATCTCGGGCAAGTAACATACCGATGACAAAGGGAACAACGTATGTTGTTATGCGGTCTGACCGATAAAGATCTTCGTAGAATATGTAGGAGCCAATATGGGCATCCAGGTCCCGCTATTGGTTATTGACCGGAGACGTGTCTCGGTCATGTCTACATTGTTCTCGAACCCGTAGGGTCCGCACGCTTAAGGTTACGATGACAGTTATATTATGAGTTTATGCATTTTGATGTACCGAAGGTTGTTCGGAGTCCCGGATGTGATCACGGACATGACGAGGAGTCTCGAAATGGTCGAGACATAAAGATTGATATATTGGAAGCCTATGTTTGGACATCGGAAGTGTTCCGGGTGAAATCGGGATTTTACCGGGTTACCGGGAGGTTACCGGAACCCCCCGGGAGCCATATGGGCCTTCATGGGCCTTAGTGGAAAGGAGAAAGGGGCAGCCCAAGGGGGCTGCGCGCCTCCCCCCTTCCCCTAGTCCTATTAGGACTAGGAGAGGTGGCCGGCCACCCCTCTCCCTCTTTCCCCCTTGGGAATCCTAGTTGGAATAGGATTGGGGGGGGAGTCCTACTCCCGGTAGGAGTAGGACTCCTCCTGCGCCTCTCTCTCTTGGCCGGCGCCCCCTCCCCCCTTGGCTCCTTTATATACTGAGGTAGAGGCACCCCAAAGACACACAAGTTGACACAAGTTGATCCACGTGATCGATTCCTTAGCCGTGTGCGGTGCCCCCTGCCACCATATTCCTCGATAATACTGTAGCGGAGTTTAGGCGAAGCCCTGCTGCTGTAGTTCATCAAGATCGTCACCACGCCGTCGTGCTGACGGAACTCTTCCCCGACACTTTGCTGGATCGGAGTCCGGGGATCGTCATCGAGCTGAACGTGTGCTCGAACTCGGAGGTGCCGTAGTTTCGGTGCTTGATCGGTTGGATCGTGAAGACGTACGACTACTTCCTCTACGTCGTGTCATCGCTTCCGCAGTCGGTCTGCGTTGGGTACGTAGACAACACTCTCCCCTCGTTGCTATGCATCACATGATCTTGCGTGTGCGTAGGAAATTTTTGAAATTACTACGAAACCCAACAGTGGCATCCGAGCCTAGGTTATTGATGTTGATGTTATATGCACGAGTAGAACACAAGTGAGTTGTGGACGATACAAGTCATACTGCCTACCAGCATGTCATACTTTGGTTCGGCGGTATTGTTGGACGAGACGACCCGGACCAACCTTACGCGTACGCTTACGCGAGACCGGTTCCCTCGACGTGCTTTGCACAGAGATGGCTTGCGGGCGACTGTCTCTCCAACTTTAGTTGAACCAAGTATGGCTACGCCCGGTCCTTGCGAAGGTTAAAACGGAGTCTATTTGACAAACTATCGTTGTGGTTTTGATGCGTAGGTGAGATTGGTTCTTACTTAAGCCCGTAGCAGCCACGTAAAACATGCAACAACAAAGTAGAGGACGTCTAACTTGTTTTTGCAGGGCATGTTGTGATGTGATATGGTCAAGGCATGATGCTGAATTTTATTGTATGAGATGATCATGTTTTGTAACCGAGTTATCGGCAACTGGCAGGAGCCATATGGTTGTCGCTTTATTGTATGCAATGCAATCGCGATGTAATGCTTTACTTTATTACTAAACGGTAGTGATAGTCGTGGAAGCATAAGATTGGCGAGACGACAACGATGCTACGATGGAGATCAAGGTGTCGCGCCGGTGACGATGGTGATCATGACGGTGCTTCGGAGATGGAGATCACAAGCACAAGATGATGATGGCCATATCATATCACTTATATTGATTGCATGTGATGTTTATCCTTTTATGCATCTTATCTTGCTTTGATTGACGGTAGCATTATAAGATGATCTCTCACTAAATTATCAAGAAGTGTTCTCCCTGAGTATGCACCGTTGCCAAAGTTCGTCGTGCCCAGACACCACGTGATGATCGGGTGTGATAAGCTCTACGTCCATCTACAACGGGTACAAGCCAGTTTTGCACACGCAGAATACTCAGGTTAAACTTGACGAGCCTAGCATATGCAGATATGGCCTCGGAACACGGAGACCGAAAGGTCGAGCGTGAATCATATAGTAGATATGATCAACATAATGATGTTCACCGATGAAACTACTCCATCTCACGTGATGATCGGACATGGTTTAGTTGATTTGGATCACGTGATCACTTAGAGGATTAGAGGGATGTCTATCTAAGTGGGAGTTCTTAAGTAATATGATTAAATTGAACTTAAATTTATCATGAACTTAGTCCTGGTAGTATTTTGCAAATCATGTTGTAGATCAATAGCTCGCGTTGTTGCTTCCCTGTGTTTATTTTGATATGTTCCTAGAGAAAATTGTGTTGAAAAATGTTAGTAGCAATGTTGCGGATTTGATCCGTGATCTGAGGTTAAATCCTCATTGCTGCACAGAAGAATTATGTCCTTAATGCACCGCTAGGTGACGGACCTATTGCAGGAGCAAATGCAGACGTTATGAACGTTTGGCTAGCTCAATATGATGACTACTTGATAGTTTAAGTGCACCATGCTTAACGGCTTAGAATCGGGACTTCAAAGACGTTTTGAATGTCATGGACCATATGAGATGTTCCAGGAGTTGAAGCTAATATTTCAAGCAAATACCCGAGTTGAGAGATATGAAGTCTCCAACAAGTTCTATAGCTAAAAGATGGAGGAGAATCGCTCAACTAGTGAGCATGTGCTCAGATTGTCTGAGTACTACAATCGCTTGAATCAAGTGGGAGTTAATCTTCCAGATAAGATAGTGATTGACAGAATTCTCTAGTCACCATCACCAAGTTAGTAGAACTTCGTGATGAACTATGACATGCAAGGGATAACGGAAACGATTCCCAAGCTCTTCGTAATGCGGAAATTGACGAAGGTAGAAATCGAGAAAAACATCAAGTGTTGATGGTAGACAAGACCACTAGTTTCAAGAAAAGGGGCAGAAGGAAGAAGGGGAACTTCAAGAAGAACAGCAAGCAAGTTGCTGCTCAAGTGAAGAAGCCCAAGTCTGATCCTAAGCCTGAGACTAAGTGTTTCTACTGCAAAGGGACTGGTCACTGGAAGCGGATCTACCCCAAGTGATTGGCGGATAAGAAGGATGGCAAAGTGAACATAAGTATATTTGATATACATGTTATTGATGTGTACTTTACTAGTGTTTATCGCAAACCCTCAGTATTTGATACTAGTTCAGTTGCTAAGATTAGTAACTCGAAACGGGAGTTGCAGAATAAACAGAGACTAGTTAAGGGTGAAGTGACGATGTGTGTTGGAAGTGGTTCCAAGATTGATATGATCATCGTCACACACTCCCTATACTTTCGGGATTAGTGTTGAACCTAAATAAGTGTTATTTGGTGTTTGCGTTGAGCATGAATATGATTTGATCATGTTTATTGTAATACGATTATTCATTTAAGTAAGAGAATAAATTGTTGTTCTGTTTACATGAATAGAACCTTATATGGTTACACACCCAATGAAAATAGTTTGTTGGATCTCGATCGTAGTGATACACATAATCATAATATTGAAACCAAAAGATGCAAAGTTAATAATGATAAGTGCAACTTGTTTGTAGCACTGCCGTTTAGGTCATATTGGTGTAAAGCGCATGAAGAAACTCCATACTGATGGAATTTTGGAATCACTTGATTATGAATCACTTGATGCTTGCGAACTGTGCCTTTTGGGCAAGATGACTAAAACTCCGTTCTCCGGAACAATGGAACGAGCTACTGACTTATTGGAAATAATACATACCGATGTATGCGATCCAATGAGTGCTGATGCTCGTGGCAAGCATCGTTGTTTTCTGACCTTCACAAGATGATTTGAGCAGATATGGGTATATCTACTTGATGAAACATAAGTCTGAAATAGTTGAAAGGTTCAAAGAATTTCAGAGTGAAGTGGAAAAATCATCGTAACAAGAAAATAAAGTTTCTGCGATCTGATCGCGGAGACAAATATTTGAGTTACGAGTTTGGTCTTCAATTAAAACAATGTGGAATAGTTTCACAGCTCACGCCACCTGGAACACCACATCGTTATGGTGTGTCCGAACGTCGTAACCGCACTTTATTTGATATGGTGCGATCTATGATATCTCTTTACCACTATCGTTTTGGGGTTATGCATTAGAGACAGCTGCATTCACGTTTTAAAATAGGGCACCATCTAAATCCGTTGAGACGACACTGTATGAACTATGGTTTAGCAGTAAACCTAAGCTGTTGTTTCTTAAAGTTTGGGGCTGCGATGCTTATGTGAAAAAGTTTCATCCTGATAAGCTCGAACCCAAATCGAGAAGTGCGTCTTCATAGAATACCCAAAGGAAATTGTTGGGTACACCTTCTATCACAGATCCGAAGGCAAGACATTCGTTGCTAAAATGGATCCTTTCCAGAGAAGGAGTTTCTCTCGAAAGAAGTGAGTGGGAGGAGAGTAGAACTTGATGAGGTAATTATACCTTCTCCCTTATTGGAAAGTAGTTCATCACAGAAATCAGTTCCAGTGATTCCTACACCAATAAGTGAGGAAGTTAATGATGATGATCATCAAACTTCAGATCAAGTTACTACCAAACCTCGTAGGTCTTCCAGAGTAAGATCCGCACCAGAGTGGTACGGTAATCATGTTCTGGAAGTCATGTTACTAGACCATGATGAACCTACGAACTATGAGGAAGCAATGATGAGCCCAGATTCCACGAAATGGCTTGAGGCCATGAAATCTGAGATATGATCCATGTATGAGAACAAAGTGTAGACTTTGATTGACTTGCCCGATGATCGGTGAGTCATTAAGAATAAATGGATCTTCAAGAGGAAGACGGACGTTGATAGTAGTGTTACTATCTACAAAGCTAGACTTGTCGAAAAAGGTTTTTGACAAAGTTCAAGGTGTTGAATACGATGAGATTTTCTTACTCGTATCGATGCTTAAAAGTCTGTCCGAATCATGTTAGCAATTGCCGCATTTTATGATTATGAAATTTGGCAGATGGATGTCAAAACTGCATTCCTGAATGGATTTCTGGAAGAAGAGTTGTATATGATGCAACCGGAAGGTTTTGTCGATCCAAAGGGAGCTAACAAAGTGTGCAAGCTCCAGCGATCCATTTATGGACTGGTGCAAGAATCTCGGAGTTGGAATATACGCTTTGATAAGTTGATCAAAGCATATAGTTTTTGTACAGACTTACGGTGAAGCCTGTATTTACAAGAAAGTGAGTGGGAGCACTACAACATTTCTGATAAGTATATGTGAATGACATATTGTTGATCGGAAATAATGTAGAATTATTCTGCAAAGCATGAAAGGATACTTGAATAAAAGTTTTTCAAAGAAAGACCTTGGTGAAGCTGCTTACACATTGAGCATCAAGATCTATATAGATAGATGAAGACGCTTGATAAGATTTTTCAATGAATACATACCTTGATAAATTTTTGAAATAGTTCAAAATGGAACAGTCAAAGAAGGAGTTCTTGCCTGTGTTGCAAGGTGTGAAGTTGAGTAAGACTCAAAGCCCGACCACGGCAGAAAATAGAAAGAGAATGAAAGTCATTCCCTATGCCTCAGTCATAGGTTCTATAAAGTATGCCATGCTGTATACCAGATCTATTGTATGCCATACCACTGAGTTTGGCAAGGGAGTACAATAGTGATCTAGGAGTAGATCACTGGAGAGCGGTCAAAATTGTCCTTAGTGGAATAAGGATATGTTTCTCGATTATGGAAAAAGGTTCGTCGTAAAGGGTTACGCCGATGCAAGTTTGACACTAATCTAGATGACTCTAAGTCTCGATCTAGATACATATTGAAAGTGGGAGCAATTAGCTAGAGTAGCTCCATGCAGAGCATTGTTGACATAGAAATTTGCAAAATACATGAGGATCTGAATGTGGCAGACCCGTTGACTAAGATTCTCTCACAAGCAAAACATGATCACACCTTAGTACTCCTTGGGTGTTAATCACATAGCGATGTGAACTAGATTACTGAATCTAGTAAACCCTTTGGGTGTTGGTCACATAGCGATGTGAACTATGGGTGTTAATCACATGGTGATGTGAACTATTGCTGTTAAATCACATGGCGATGTGAACTAGATTATTGACTCTAGTGCAAGTGGGAGACTGAAGGAAATATGCCCTAGAGGCAATAATAAAGTTATTATTTATTTCCTTATATCATGATAAATGTTTATTATTCATGCTAGAATTGTATTAACCGGAAACATAATACATGTGTGAATACATAGACAAACAGAGTGTCACTAGTATGCCTCTACTTGACTAGCTCGTTAATCAAAGATGGTTATGTTTCCTGACCATGAACAATGAGTTGTTATTTGATTAACGAGGTCACATCATTAGTTGAATGATCTGATTGACATGACCCATTCCATTAGCTTAGCACCCGATCGTTTAGTATGTTGCTATTGCTTTCTTCATGACTTATACATGTTCCTATGACTATGAGATTATGCAACTCCCGTTTGCCGGAGGAACACTTTGGGTACTACCAAACGTCACAACGTAACTGGGTGATTATAAAGGAGTACTACAGGTGTCTCCAATGGTCGATGTTGAGTTGGCGTATTTCGAGATTAGGATTTGTCACTCCGATTGTCGGAGAGGTATCTCTGGGCCCTCTCGGTAATACACATCACATAAGCCTTGCAAGCATTACAACTAATATGTTAGTTGTGAGATGATGTATTACGGAACGAGTAAAGAGACTTGCCGGTAACGAGATTGAACTAGGTATTGGATACCGACGATCGAATCTCGGGCAAGTAACATACCGATGACAAGGGAACAACGTATGTTGTTATGCGGTCTGACCAATAAAGATCTTCGTAGAATATGTAGGAGCCAATATGGGCATCCAGGTCCCGCTATTGGTTATTGACCGGAGACGTGTCTCGGTCATGTCTACATTGTTCTCGAACCCGTAGGGTCCGCACGCTTAAGGTTACGATGACAGTTATATTATGAGTTTATGCATTTTGATGTACCGAAGGTTGTTCGGAGTCCCGTATGTGATCACGGACATGACGAGGAGTCTCGAAATGGTCGAGACATAAAGATTGATATATTGGAAGCCTATGTTTGGACATCGGAAGTGTTCCGGGTGAAATCGGGATTTTACCGGGTTACCGGGAGGTTACCGGAACCCCCCGGGAGCCATATGGGCCTTCATGGGCCTTAGTGGAAAGGAGAAAGGGGCAGCCCAAGGGGGCTGCGCGCCTCCCCCCTTCCCCTAGTCCTATTAGGACTAGGAGAGGTGGCCGGCCACCCCTCTTCCTCTTTCCCCCTTGGGAATCCTAGTTGGAATAGGATTGGGGGGGGGAGTCCTACTCCCGGTAGGAGTAGGACTCCTCCTGCGCCTCTCTCTCTTGGCCGGCGCCCCCTCCCCCCTTGGCTCCTTTATATACTGAGGTAGAGGCACCCCAAAGACACACAAGTTGACACATGTTGATCCACGTGATCTATTCCTTAGCCGTGTGCGGTGCCCCCTGCCACCATAGACCTCGATAATACTGTAGCGGAGTTTAGGCGAAGCCCTGCTGCTGTAGTACATCAAGATCGTCACCACGCCGTCGTGCTGACGGAACTCTTCCCCGACACTTTGCTGGATCGGAGTCCGGGGATCGTCATCGGGCTGAACGTGTGCTCGAACTCGGAGGTGCCGTAGTTTCGGTGCTTGATCGGTTGGATCGTGAAGACGTACGACTACTTCCTCTACGTCGTGTCATCGCTTCCGCAGTCGGTCTGCATTGGGTACGTAGACAACACTCTCCCCTCGTTGCTATGCATCACATGATCTTGCGTGTGCGTAGGAAATTTTTGAAATTACTACGAAATCCAACAAGTCTTGCCTTCAGATCTGTGATAGAAGGTGTACCCAACAGTTTCCTTTGGGTATCCTATGAAGACACATTTCTCTGATTTGGGTTCGAGCTTATTAGGTTGAAGCTTTTTCACATAAGCATCGCAGCCCCAAACTTTCAGAAATGACAACTTTGGTTTCTTGCCAAACCACAGTTCATAAGGCATCATCTCAACGGATTTCGATGGTGCCCTATTTAACGTGAATGCAACCATCTCTAAAGCATAACCCCAAAACGATAGCGGTAAATCTGTAAGAGACATCATAGATGGCACCATATCTAGTAAAGTATGATTACGACGTTCGGACACACCATTACGCTGTGGTGTTCCGGGTGGCGTGAGTTGTGAAACTATTCCGCATTGTTTCAAATGTAGACCAAACTCGTGACTCAAATATTCTCCTCCACGATCAGATCGTAGAAACTTTATTTTCTTGTTACGATGATTTTCAACTTCACTCTGAAATTCTTTGAACTTTTCAAATGTTTCAGACTTATGTTTCATTAAGTAGATATACCCATATCTGCTTAAATCATCTGTGAAGGTGAGAAAATAATGATATCCGCCACGAGCATCAATATTCATCGGACCACATACATCTGTATGTATGATTTCCAACAAATCCGTTGCTCTCTCCATAGTACCGGAGAACAGCGTTTTGGTCATCTTGCCCGTGAGGCACGATTCGCAAGTACCAAGTGATTCATAATCAAGTGATTCCAAAAGTCCATCAATATGGAGTTTCTTCATGTGCTTTACATCGATATGACCTAAACGGCAGTGCCACAAATAAGTTGCACTACCATTATCAACTCTGCATCTTTTGGCTTCAACATTATGAATATGTGTATCACTACTATCAAGATTCATCAAAAATAGACCACTCTTCAAGGATGCATGACCAGAAAAGATATTACTCATATAAATAAAAAACCATTATTCTCTGATTTAAATGAATAACCGTCTCGCATCAAACAAGATCAAGATATAATGTTCATGCTCAACGCTGGCACCAAATAACAATTATTTAGGTCTAAAACTAATCCCGAAGGTAGATGTAGAGGTAGCATGCCGACCGCGATCACATCGACTTTGGAACCATTTCCCACGCGCATCGTCACCTCGTCATTTGCCTGTGTTCGCTTAATCCGTAGTCCGTGTTTCGAGTTGCAAATGTTAGCAATAGAACCAGTATCAAATACCCAGGTGCTACTGCGAGCTCTAGTAAGGTACACATCAATAACATGTATATCACATATACCTTTGTTCACTTTGCCATCCTTCTTATCCGCCAAATACTTGGGGCAGTTCCGCTTCCAGTGTCCAGTCTGCTTGCAGTAGAAGCACTCAGTTTCAGGCTTAGGTCCAGATTTGGGTTTCTTCTCCTGAGCAGTAACTTGCTTACTGTTCTTCTTGAAGTTCCCCTTCTTCTTCCCTTTGCCTTTTTTCTTGAAACTGGCGGTCTTGTTGACCATCAACACTTGATGCTCCTTCTTGATTTCTACCTCCGCAGCCTTTAGCATTACGAAGAGCTCGGGAATTGTCTTATCCATCCCTTGCATGTTATAGTTCATCACGAAGCTCTTGTAGCTTGGTGGCAGTGATTGAAGAACTCTGTCAATGACACTATCAACAGGAAGATTTACTCCCAGTTGAGTCAAGTGATTATGATACCCAGACATTTTTGAGTATATGTTCACTGACAGAACTATTCTCCTCCATCTTGTAGCTATAGAATTTATTGGAGACTTCATATCTCTCAATTCGGGCATTTGCTTGAAATATTAACTTCAACTCCTGGAACATCTCATATGCTCCATGACGTTCAAAATGTCGTTGAAGTCCCGATTCTAAGCCGTAAAGCATGGCACACTGAACTATCGAGTACTCACCAGCTTTGCTCTGCCAGACGTTCATAACATCTGGTGTTGCTCCAGCAGCAGGCCTGGCACCTAGCGGTGCTTCCAGGACGTAATTCTTCTGTGCAGCAATGAGGATAATCCTCAAGTTATGGACCCAGTCTGTGTAATTGCTACCATCATCTTTCAACTTTGCTTTCTCAAGGAATGCATAAAAATTCAACGGAACAACAGCACGGGCCATCTATCTACAATCAAACATAGACAAGCAAGATACTATCAGGTACTAAGTTCATGATAAATTTAAGTTCAATTAATCATATTACTTAAGAACTCCCACTTAGAAAGACATCCCTCTAATCTTCTAAGTGATCACGTGATCCAAATCAACTAAACCATAACCGATCATCACGTGAAATGGAGTAGCTTTCAATGGTGAACATCAATATGTTGATCATATCTACTATATGATTCATGCTCGACCTTTCGGTCTCAGTGTTCTGAGGCCATATCTGCATATGCTAGGCTCGTCAAGTTTAACTAAAGTATTCTGCGTGTGCAAAACTGGCTTGCACCCGTTGTATGTGAACGTAGAGCTTATCACACCCGATCATCACGTGGTGTCTCGGCACGATGAACTGTCCAACGGTGCATACTCAGGGAGAACACTTATACCTTGAAATTTAGTTAGAGATGATCTTATAGTGCTACCACCGAACTAAGCAAAATAAGATACATAAAGGATAAACATCACATGCAATCAAAATATGTGACATGATATGGCCATCATCATCTTGTGCCTTTGATCTCTATCAAAATATGTGACATGATACGTCTTGAGTATCTAGTACCTGGATTATCATGTGAATCTCATCATGTTACTTTAAATGAATATTGTTGGGTTTTAATGATGATGCTTAATTTGGATTGAGAATGCCGTCAACCATTCTCAATGTTTAACAACCACCATGATAGTTAAATAAAATTTATTCCTTTGCAGTAGGGAAAAATTGGCTTTTCGCAAAAACCTTATAACCATAGAGCTTTTCCACCAGTCATATATGCATGTAGTGTTAGGCATTTTTCATCATTCTCTATGGTGTGAATTTGCCAGTACATTCAATGTACTGACCCTTTGTGGCTGCAACGTCTCATGTTGCAGGATTATCTTACGACGAGTAAGTGATACGTTAGGGTTACGATTTCTACACTCAACTTTGCCGTTGGTGTTGATGGGAATCCACAACCTTGTTACTTCTGCTATTTGGATCGAGGTAATAGTATTTACGTTATTTTATACATGTGATTTACCTCTGTTATAAATCCTCGAGTACTGTGTGTGTCAGCATACCGATCCAGGGATGACACTTAAGCATAGAGACTTGATCCATTCGGGTCGGGTCGCTACAAGATGGTATCAGAGCACATGTTGACTGTAGGACGTGACCCTAGAAACTGGCAAGCCCATAGCAAATATTTTTCTCTACAACTTTCCCTTTCAATAAAAAAAGATCTTTTACCTCTCTTCTCTTCTGAGCTTATTCGAATATTCCCTTTAGTGAGACTATACCCTTTCCCCCTTTTGACCACACGAAGATTCGACGGATGAGACCACTTCAAGAAGTACAAGATATCGGACAACTAAGACCAATTGGAATGAAGAGGATTTTACCATACATTATGATAATGGAAACTACAGTGGTTGAAGACTCTAAAGACTAGGAGATTTGAAGGCTCTGAAGAATTCCCAGATTTTTATGACCTAGGAAGGCTACCCTTATGGAACTTGGCAGACTATGGAAGTTGTCAATACCCGAGATCAAGGTGTATCGGAGAAATACCGGAGCATGTAGAGTTAAGAACTCAAGGATTTGTCAAGAAAACCCTAAGGAAAGAGATATCAACTATGGAATGATAGCTCATCGAAATGACAAGAGCAGAAACACAGCTATCCATGAAGTTATCTCCCACTTATGCTATTGTCACCGTCCTGAGTTAAGCATGTATATGCATGGAAGGATTGGATGGTAGAAGGCTGATGGAGCACCCATCAGCAATATGAAGTTTTAACCTTAGCCAGTGTATCACCAGGATCTGGAGTATTACATCAAGAAGTTAAGATGGAGCCACAAGAAGCCGTATTTGAAAGGAAGCATTTTGTAAAGAACTCGGGACCTAGAAGCTGAAAGTAGCCAAGCTGGAGGAGCAAAATCCTCGAGATACAGGAGATTAGTCAGGAACGGAAGGACCGTAGTGCCATGGTTCATGTCAAGGATGTTGAAACCCGGAAGTTTGGAATGCAACTCCAAAAATATTAAAGGAGGTCACGAGAGACTTCGCGTCAACATAGATGATCTAGCAAAAAGGACTTGAGAAAGACAAGCATGATCGGAACAAGCCATTGGAGGCATGAACAAGACTTGAAGAATTTGGCGGCTTTGAAGATTTATTGACTTTAGAAGACCAAACCCCTACTATACCTACGTTAGATGCGACGTTTGTGAGCTGTCATTTGTTTGTTGTTTTCTGACAACCACAATAAAATCTGCCTTTTCAAAACTGTTGTTTGTATTGTGTGTATCCCTCTCGACCTCTCTTATCCCACCCCAAAACCCATGGACCCAATAGAGGATGAATAGAGATGAACCCATATGTTTCTGGACCAATGACTCAATTGGAGACGGGCCGATGGATTCAGAACATGGAGGATCACATGGAGAATAACACTATAGCCAGAAAGGACATGGCCCAGCATGCTATTCAGTGCCTTGTAAGAGTTGTTGCTACTTGGTGGAGGATGTACCAAACCATCAATGGATGGCAAAGAGTAATCACTTGGGAAGAATTTAAGTTGACTCTGCAAATATCTCGTCTTGTGTCCCAGAAGTTGAGGCCTTATGGAAAGGATATGGAGAAACCTTGTGCAGACAAGCTTTGAGGAGAAACAGGACACAACCATAAAAAAACAAGGACGAATACCCTCATAATCAGAGGATTACCAAAGGAGTTAGCTGAGGATCTCAGGGAACTTCGGTTGGAGATTGTCCCCAAAGGTTTTGTTGCAGCAATGGAAGTTCAGTCTACATTGTTGGGAAAGATCCGTGAAGCTCAGAAGGATGACATGGAGATTGCTGATGTAAAAGAGAGGATGAGCAAAGTAAAGGCCAAAGGTTTTCATAAGGATGAGCACGACACCTTATGGTTCGAGGACCATGTATATGTGCCCAACAATGCAAAGATCAGGAAGTTAATACTTCAGGAGGCTCATGACCCACCATACTCGATACACCTCGGAAACACCAAGATGTATTTGGATTTGAAGGAACGTTTCTGGTGGACGGGGATGTGATCAAGGAGTCAGAAGAAAATGATAAGTTGATTCGAGATAGACTGAAGGTAGCTTAGTCCAGACAGAAGAGTTATGCAGACTCAAAAACGCAAGGAGGTAGTCTATGAAATTGGAGATAGAGCATGTCTTCGTGTGTCCCCTCTTCGAGGAGTTAATAGATTTGGAGTTAAGGGAAAGTTAGCCCCGAGATTTGTAGGACCATACCGAGTTTTGGAGAGTATGGGAGAAGTGGCCAACAAGTTGGAGTCACCCGAAGGACTGTTAAGAGTTCATGATGTGTTTCACATCTCCCAGTTGAAGAAGTGCTATGCAGGAGATTTTAGTAATTAGAGGACCAATAAAGTTAGCGTCCTTAGTACTGATTGGATCTTATGAGTTGTTACTCTGTGAAGGAAGATTTTGACCATTTTCGAGGATATGAGTAATATGGTCTATGGATGAGTTTGTGTCATTTTAAGGGTGGTAGTACCCTGTGAGGACACTTGATCCATGGAAAGGAGAATGATATACCACGGATTTTTGACAAAATAAGAATGAGTCTTGTTTCGGTATGTGGGATATTGCACGAGAAGGAAGAGATGAATTACTATTGGATATAAAGGAGGTATGATGTTGGAAATATGGATCAATGGAAATTCCATGATGAGTTTGAGTAATCACGTCTTAGTTTGGTACCAACAGAAGGAAGGAAGACAGTACAACTAGATGGATTTTAGTACACTAGGAAGCTGGAAGTTTGATGTTGGATTAGAGATCCGTTGCCCCGATGATGAGTTCAAGGTTTGCAAGTGATGAGATGGGCCATAACCCACAGGCCCCAGAACCTGCCTAGAAGCAAGCACACTCTTGCTGAAGGAAAAACCCTGGAAGGAGTTACATTTTATCGATAGACAATCTTATAGGAATTACTCAAAACCTGAGAGTTGTGAAGGAACAATAGATGGTTGTTTGGCTTGCAGAATCTATGGATTTATCCGAACTTGGTTTGTCCACAAGAGAAATTCTGAAATGCTTGTGAGGACGACCGAGTGTTAGAATGCGAGATTTGCTAAACCGTATACAAGGTAATGATTTGGGTGCGGGATGGATTGATCACCATGCCGACTTACTCTTATTATTCGCCTTGCTATGTGGGATGGTAAATCTGAGTGACTTACCTATAGTAAAGATACGATGATCAAAACCATGTTTAAACTTAGAATGGTATAGGTATTTTTCCCTTGTACACGGCAGTTGTTGCCAACCGTAGGTTATACGGTGAGATTCAACCCAGACCCATTTCCTGCAGGAGAAACCATACATTGTTTACCACCATGAGATATCGATAGTTGTTTAGTTTTGGCGCCAGACCCGTCAGCTAAGAAGACCCAATCTCGGAATAACCTTACCAAGAGGAAAGGACAGAAGAATGGAGGAAAAGGTTATGCCACTACCGGAAGAGCCCAGAGAAGGAATTTGCCGAGAATCTGAGAAGACCGGCCCCGTCAAGAATAAGGATGGAGTATATGAGTATTGATGGGACCGTAAAAATGTTTCTAAGGGTGGTAGCACCCCAGACCTCCTGTGATGATCGATGGATTTTGAGAAGACCCCAAACCCAACCTATTTCTTTCTAGCCTCTCCGAATCTTGAGGACGAGATTCATTTTAAGGGTGGTAGGTTTGTAACATCCCAAAATTCTAAATTTTGGAATGTTATAATAAATAGATAGATTGATTGTTTGATTGATTGATTGATTGAAAGTGAGTGAAATTCGAAGCTTTTTGAAAGTTAAATGAGAGGGAATAAAAGGACTTTCCCAAACTTTCACATTTGCATTTTATGATCTCCTGAATTCAAATTATTTTCAACTACAAAACCCTAGAGAGAAGATGATATGACTTCTTCCATTTAATTAAATGAAAAGGGTTTTTGAAAATATTTGAATTCCATTTGGAAACATTTCCATTCAGAAACTTTATGCAACTCAATGATTTTCATGAGAGAAGATAAAATGACTTCTTCAAATTATATGAAATATGAGTTGGAAGTTTCAAAGAAATCCAATTTAACGTCCTTTTGAAAATAAATTTCAATTTGGATGTTACCATATGGATTATTCATTTGCATTCTTTATTTTTATGCATTTTGTTTTATTTGATTTGGTGATCCAGAAAACCTAAGCAACTCAAGGACCAACATGAGAGAGTTGGGGTTTTATTTCAAATTCATTTTGAACTTAATTCAAATATGAAACTGGATCTATTTTGACCGTATTAAATTCTTTCCGATTATTTCTCAAAATAAAAAACAGAGAGAGGATAATAGGACTTCCTCAAAAATACCTGAGAAATACTGGAAAAGTAATTTAGAGTCAAAATAATTTTATTGGATTTTTTTTGGATTTTATTCAGAGTTTATTTTCTTAATTTAGGAAAAAAATGCATTTTTCAAAGTATTTATTTTGGTCCGGAAAAATGTTCACTTAGTCGTAAATATTTCTAGAAGACCATAGAAATTTATTTCATAATTTTTGGACTCTGTTTGTTATTTCTTTTCTCTATTTTACCTCTTTCCAAATTAAAAAAAAGTGAACCGACCTACACAGCGTGCCCGGGCCGGACTCCTCCCACCCGAGGCCTTTATAAGCCGCCCCCGGGCGCTAGTTTTGCACCTCGCCCCGCCCTTGCCCTGTAGCAGCACCGCCGCCTCTCGCCAGCGCCGCCGGCGCCGGCGGTGATCGCCGGAATAGTGAAGGTAAAAAAATTATTTTTTATTTTTATATTTTTTGACAGGGACCTATCCGCGATTATTTTTGTCGCAGATTAGTCCCTGATCTTAAAACGTTCATATCTTTTTGCTCGTTTGTCCAAACGCAGTGAAACCAACGCCTAAATCTTCATCTCGAGCCCCTCCACAAATTAAACCAACTTGAACAAGATTTTGAAAACTTTTTGAATCTGTTTCAAACAGATTTGATTCGAATCTTTTTTTGATCATATCTTTTTAACCGTAACTCCGTTTGAGTTGATTCTTTTTGCAAATTAAAGCTCTTGACCTAAACTTTCTGATAAGGCCAAATTCACATAATTTTGGTACTGTTAGAAATTGTTTTATGTTGCAAGAGCTATTTGCTTGGTTTTGATGTTTTCCGAATCGACTTCTTTGATCTTTCTGGTCTTTTGAGTGATTGCTTATGTGTGGTTACTATTGCTTGATTACGATAGATTGACCGGAGTGTGACGAGTAGAGCTATCAAGATTTTTGAGTGCGAATCATCTTCATCAACATTGCAGGCAAGTTCACACTTTGATCATACCTCTTTCATACCCAGTTTTTATTGCATTAAATCAAACCTTAAACATTGCATGATTAGGATCTAATTAAATTATGGGATGGGAAGTAGTTGAGATAGTACCTATTACCTGTTTATTATCAAACCCTTGGGAGTTACTATTACATTATGCTTATATTGCCATGCTATGCTCGTAGACGTGGATTGGGTTTTGAGAGTATTCATGACAGATGTGAGATTGTTAATTAATGGTTTACTTAAGGTGGCAACTTAAACACACATCTGGGTGGATTGAGGCACCTGGGTATTCTAGGATTGCCTGTCTAGGCACCTTGGTAGACCAGGATTGCCTGTTTTTTATGGACCGCCACCCAGGCTCAAAGGGATCATGAGATTATTCATACTAGAAACTTCAGTGTGCAGCCACAAGCTACTATGGGCTCTAGCATAGTTGACTAAGTCGTGCGAACTCTTACATTGGTAGACTAGCAGATGTAGGGGATGTAGGTGGTACGGTCTACCCGATCATAAGGTGCTAGCGCTTCTGAAAGACTATGTCTCGGTCATCCGTTTCTCAAACACCATGTAGTGCGAGAAATCGAACGGAGGCGATCGAGTCTTGTGTGGAAAAGTGCGCAACCTCTATAGAGTGTATAAACTAATCATGATTAGCCGTGTCCCCGGTTATGGACGTCTTGAGTATCTAGTACCTGGATTATCATGTGAATCTCATCACGTTACTTTAAATGAATATTGTTGGGTTTTAATGATGATGCTTAATTGGGATTGAGAATGCTGTCAGCCATTCTCAATGTTTAACAACCACCATGATAGTTAAATAAAATTTATTCCTTTGCAGTAGGGAAAAATTGGCTTTTCGTAAAAACCTTATAACCGTAGAGCTTTTCCACCAGCCATATATGCATGTAGTGATAGCCATTTTTCATCATTCTCTATGGTGTGAATTTGCCAGTACATTCAATGTACTGACCCTTTGTGGCTGCAACGTCTCATGTTGCAGGATTATCTTACGACGAGTAAGTGATACGTTAGGGTTATGATTTCTACACTCAACTTTGCCGTTGGTGTTGATGGGAATCCACAACCTTGTTACTTCTACTATTTGGATTGAGGTAATAGTATTTATGTTATTTTATACATGTGATTTACCTCTGTTATAAATCCACGAGTACTGTGTGTGTCAGCATACCGATCCAGGGATGACACTTAAGCACATAGACTTGATCCATTTGGGTCGGGTCGCTACAGAAGTCATGGAAACTTCATCCTCTATGCTGGTTGCGATGTAGTTCTCTAGCAGCTCATCAATTTCGCAAACTAGGATAACACCCACTATTTTCACTTATTTTAAATTGTCAGATCCTATAATGGCATGGATAATTGTGCCGATGCCATTGTTTGCTAATTACTATGATATAATTTGCCAAATGAGAAGGTGGGAGAGGTGTCGCCCAAGGAGGTCAGGGGGAGGAGGTCAATAAGGCTGTGGAGCGAAGGCGGGGGTTGACGGGTTAGAGAATGATCAAGCATGTGAATCTATAGCGCAAGCTCATGATTTATCAAGGGAGTGGTGCTGCCGTCAGAGTAGAAAATCGTATCTCATATTAAGCTGTTTTTGTCTTCTGTTTTTGTACAAATTTGGTGCAGGCAAAATTTGATGACGATATATATAAGATGACTATCATTATCTCTTTTACTGAGTGCATGTTCGGGTAACTCACTTAGAACGGGAGTCAGTGGAATTTGTGATAAGAGTGAGGATTGAGAGTGAGCGCAGGGTGGGGGTTGGGATTCGCAACATGAGTAACACATGAGTAATAGATAGTATTATGGATTATGATCACTTCAGTGAGTACTCTCAACAATGTTAGAAGCACTACTATATGATTACAACAGCACATTTCTGATATAAAGTAAGATTACAATGTATCGCCTGTAGTTAGGAATCACTGAGACTCACGGCCCCCGCGCGCCCTAGGCCTCCTCTCCCTGATCTCTTCCTCCCGCCGCCACCCGAGTTCACACCGGTGAAGCCCGGGCTGTGGGCTGTGACGGTAGCGGCGGGGTCTTCTCCCTCGCGTGCGGCGGCATCTTCCTCTGGCGGCGGCAACATGGCCACTCTAGTGATTCGGCGGCGCGGTGCGGCGGGATCTTGGCGGAGGATGTGGCGACGGCGGTGGCGCAGCCTCCCGCGGTGGTGGTCAGAATCTCGGATCTCATCGGGCTCAGTTGGGCTTAGGCAGGTTAACGGATCTGGTGTGCGGCGGCAGGCTTGCGCGGTGGACCTAACGTAATCGGCTGCTCTGGCACCGTGGTGGTGCCTTGGCCGGTTAGGCGGCGACGACTGTTTCCTTTTGGCGATCCGTGCACAAAAAGCCGGATGGAGTTCTTCGAATAGATCTGGGTGAAAACCTGCTCTCGGCTAGATGCCAAGGCCGGCAATGGCGGCGCTCTTCAGCGCCATTCCCTTCTTGGAGGCATCACCGTGGAGAACTTCTAGGCCAACATCTGCTACCTTGTGAGTGCGTCGGACCAGTGTGTAACCCAGTCCCAGTATGTGGCTAGGCTGGGGCATCTAGCGTTAGATGTTAGGCTTTGCTATGATGTCTATTTGGTATTAGGCTCGGACAATTGGCACCCCTTCATCAAGGGGATAGGAGCAACATGTGTTCCTTGGATGGTGACTTCAGGCGTATGGATGTATTACTTTGTAAGGTCTTTGAGAATAATTCATAAAATGGCTGCATGCATCATTCAGATGCAGAGGCCGGGGGTACATCCTCCTTTTCAAAAAAAATTGACCAATGTAAGCTGAGGAAAAAGTTTTATTATACTTGCTCAAATATCGTGCAAATGAAGCTAAAGACAACATTTCTAATATTGTGTGAGAATTTCTTAAGCGCAACACAAGGAACAGTAGATATTAATTTTTAATATAATTTTAGTTGGATCACCGCTCTATATTTATATAGTGTTAATTTATCTCTTTTATCAATTTACATTGCAAGTGAATTGGACTTCAATAAATACCCCAATTGTGCCCGTGCTATTTGTCTCTACATGTGAAATTTGACATGCGTTATGTTTACATAATTCTAGCAAAAAAATTGTAGCACATGGCAAGGCACCGACATTCCCGTGCTATCTTATCTTTACATGTGAAAGTTTACGCATTATGTCTATACAACTCAACAAAAATATTTCAAAAACCCGTGGCAACACACGGGCATTCTACTAGTTCTTGGTAGCTTATGAGACAATTTAGCTATTCGTAGCTTTGCGTATGGAAGACACCTCGTGAAAAATAGATCTTCCATAATTCTTTGTCATCATTCATGTCTTCTGTGTCTTTTTTTAGAGAAGGAGGATGATCCCCGGCCTCTGCATCTAGGCGATGCATGCGGCCATTTTATTAATTATTCTCACAAGACCTTAAAAAGTCATATAACAGCAAGACTAAAGCCACCGCCTAAGCAACAACTGTCGCTACATCTATCCAATTGATGAAGGGGCGCTGATAGCCTGGGCCTAATACCAAACAAACATCGCAGCCAAACCTAAACATCTAAGACCTGAGGTCCCAACCAGGACGCCTGCCTAGTATGGGCACCTACCAGTCCGGCGTACTCCTCAATCAGGACGCCTGCCGGGTATGAGGCCGCCGTAGCCACTTGCCACGAGTCCATCTTCAGAGCTGTTTTATTGCATCTACCGTGCCAGGTCTCTCTGCCATCGACGCCACCACGACGTCAGACAACGTTGTCCTCCTGCGCGAGTCCATACTCTCACATTGAACTCTGAATCTGCACTGCGCCACGCCATCAAGATTCATCACCATCAATGTATGGATGAAGCACCGCTCCACCAAAGAAGCTGTCCGCTGGTCCCGCGAAGCCGAGTGCACCTCCAAGAATGCCGCCCCAAGGGGGTTACGACACATGATTGCCGCCAACATCCGATCAGCTGATCTAGGGTTTCCCCTGGAGGTATTGAGTGGAGTTGGGAGCTTCACCTCGATGATGCCTTCATGAAGGAAACGATGATAAGGGCATCGTCATCATCGGCCCCGGCCATTGACCAAAGACCAGGTTTTCACTCAAAACCTTCCCAAGAAATCCACCCAACAACCTATGCACCGTCTCGACCACCTTCGAAGCCCCAGATTCAGCCGTCTAGATCCGGCGACCAACCGCATCAACAGTGCCACCATGGGATCCCTGGCGCACCGACCACTGCCTGAGTGTGCCACCACTGGAGCCTAGGAAGATGATTTCCACCCCGCCTCGCCAAGCCGCGAGAGCCGCCGAGAAGGATCCCACACACTCGTCACCGTCTCTGATCCGAACCAACCCATAGTAGATCGCCGTCACAGATCTGCCTTGGACAGGGACTGCACCACGGCATTCCACCGCGGGAAGCCCTAGCCTCACCGGCCACCACCCTCCAGTGCCGCCACCCTAGATCCAGACAGAACATTGCCGCTGCCACCGGCCAAGTTCTGCCACCGCCGACCGGCCAAGCCGCCGGTCGCTGCGACCACCGCCGCCATGACCATGCGAGCATAGCCAGCCGGTCAGCCAACTTCTATGTGTATTATTCTTTGTGCATTTTTCATGGTGAAAACTCAAGTTCCAACCTTAGGTGGTTGGATCCGACGACTGGGCCATTTGCGCGCCATTTTCTTTCCGGAGGCATCGTCTTTGGAGAACATTTCTCGTAGTCTTTATGATGTCAAGAGATGGTTGGTGTCACTGGTCGTTGTTGTATTTCATCAATCACTATTTTCATTGCTTCGTTTTCTTTTTGTCTTCCTCCGTCTAGGCATCACTTTGATCTTGTATGACTTTGCCTTTTGCCGATGTGATCAATCATGTGGATTGTGTTGGCTGTGTGCATCCTAACTATGCATAATTCGGGTGTTACTCATGATGATTGTATTGCTTGATGCTACACTGAGTCAATAAAATACACCCTTTATCAAAAAAAATATAGCCTTGAGTGATGAGGCTAGGTACAAATTAAGTTGGAATTTTAGTGTGTATTAAGAACTAAGTTAACCCCCCCCCCCCCCGCAAAAAAGAAGTAAGTTAACTTTTAAAGATAACATTTAAGTATGCCACAAAGGATAGTTACTTAGTTAGGGAACATGTGTACTTTTTTACTCTTTCAAACTTTTAAATATATTTGGTTCCTTTGTAATAAAAAAAGGAGCGTTCTAGAGCCCGTCCTACAGAATGCTTTGAGAGAAAAAGTGCATGCACTCCTATAGAGCATGTATAGTGTTAGTTATTTGTTTCTTTGGTGGTCTTAACCAGTCAACGACGTGGAAACATCCACACGATGTGCCCAAAGGATAATTGGCACACTGTAAATACTTTAGCCATCTATTTCCTTATTTTCACATACCATTATAGACATAAATTGTTTGTGATGTCATAATCATGTTGATGGATATCGAGCTTGTTTTGTTTTCCGGTGTATCTAGATGTGATAATGGAAATCAATGCACATAGTCAACTTTAAAAGTAAACTTGAGAGCCCAAGGAAAGGTGATTCTATCAAAACTATAACCTACAACTAAGTGTTTATGACAAATTTTATCAAGCTTGTTATTATGTAGTAAGACATTTCTAGCACTTATGGGTGTGAAAACAAGACAATCTTCTATTTGTTTTCTTAAGACATATTTTGGCCATTACACTCTTCTCGATAGGTTCTAGCTTTCATCCTCTGATAACCCACAAGTATAGGGGATCGCAATAGTTTTCGAGGGTAGAGTATTCAACCCAAATCTATAGATTCGACACAAGGGGGACCAAAGAATATTTGCAAGTATTAGCAGTTGAGTTGTTAATTCAACCACACCTAGAGATTAGTTATCTGCAACAAAGTGATCAGTAGCAAAGTAATATAATAGTTTTGATAGTAGTAGCAACATCAATAGTAATGGTAACAGTGATAGCAATGATTTTGTAGCAATTGTAATAGTAACAATAGCAGTAGTAACTTAGCAAGATCAATATAAGAGTAATTCGTAGGCATTGGATCGGTGGATTCGTTGGATGATATTCATCATATAACAGTCATAACCTAGGGCGATACGGCACTATCTCCAGTTCATAAATATAATGTAGGCATGTATTCCGTAAATTGTCATACGTGCTTATGGAAAGAACTTGCATGACATCTTTTGTCCTACCCTCCCGTGGCAGCGGGGTCCAAATGGAAACTAAGGGATATTAAGGCCTCCTTTTAATAGAGAACCAGAACAAAGCATTAACACATAGTGAATACATGAACTCCTCAAACTATGGTCATCACTAGAAAGTATCCCAACTACTGTCACTCCGGGGTTTATGAATCATAACACGTAATAGGTGACTATAACTTGCAAGATCGGATCTAGAACATAGATATAATGGTGATAACATAAATGGTTCAGATCTGAAATCATGACACCCGGGCCTAAAGTGACAAGCATTAAGCATGGCAAAGTCATAGAAACATTAATCTCATAACATAATGGATACTAGGGATCAAGCCCTAACAAAACTAACTCGATTACATGATGAATCTCATCCAACTCCTCACCGACCAGCAATCCTACGAAGGAATTACTCACTCCTGGTGGGGAGCATCATGGAATTGGCGATGGAGAAGGGTTGGTGATGACGAATATCGAAGATCCCCCTCTCCGGAGCCCCAAACAGACTCCAGATATGGCCTCCCGATGAAGAACGGGAGGTGGCGGCGGCTCTGTCTTGTGAAACATGATAATTCTTTCTCCCTGATTTTTTCTCCAAAATAGGATTTTATAGAGTTGGAATCAGGGTATGTGGGGCCACCTGGTGGGCACAACCCACCTGGGCGCGCCAGGAGGGGGATTGCGCCCTGGTGGGTTGTGCTCACCCAGGGGGCCCCTCCGGTGGTTCTTGGCTCTAGTATTTTTCTTTTATTCCATAAAAAATCTCCAAAAAGTTTTGTGCCATTACGAGAACTTTTATTTCTGCACAAAAACAACACCATGGTAGTTCTGCTGAAAACAGCGTTAATCTGGGTTAACTCATATCAATGGCATAATCAAGTAGCGAGCAAATAATAAGATATCTCAAATGGCAACACTTTGTCAAAACAACCAAGATATAATATGACAATTGTGATATCTCGCTAGCCCTTTCTGAGACCGCAAAACATAAATGCAGAGCATCTCCAAAGTTCAATCAACGACTACACATTGTAATTCATGATAGAAAAGATCCAATCATGATGCACCCAACATTAGCTATACACAATGCATGAGGACGACAATAGTGCTCTCAGGTCTAGCGCTTATTTGAGAAGGTGATGACACAACATAAAAGTAAATAGATAGTCCCTTCATAGAGGGAAGCAGTGATTTGCAGCGGTGCCAGAGCTCAAATTTTAAAACAGAGGTAAATGAAATTTTGAGAAATGCACCCTTCTTGTTTACTTCGCGACCATTAGTTATGGTATCTTCCATGCTAAACACATTAGTGACGGTTCCCAAGCGATAAAAAGTAAAGGTTTACTCCCCCTCCACCAACAAGCACACCCCATGGCTGATCCGAATCCACGGGCACCGTCCATACCAACATCAATCCTGGGGGAGTTTTGTTTAATTATTTGCAATTTTGATTTCGGGACTGGGAATCCCTATTACCGCCCCTCTCGTGCAAGGACGAGTGAATAAAGACTCATCATGAGAATAACCCGCTTAGCATGGAAGATACTGACTACCTCCTGTCACTATATGAACAATCCAGGCACACAAAAAGGATGTTTATTTGAAGTTTTTAGAGGTGGCACTAATACATCCATTTTGCATCATGTTTTCTTACTGTTATTTATGATGTTTTTATCCATAATAATGCCTTTTGGAGTAATTATAATGCCTTTTCTCTCATAATATGCAAGGTACACACAAAGAGGGAGAATTCTGGCAGCTGGAAATCTAGACCTGGAAAAGCTACATCAGGCCACCTATTCTGCTCAACTCCAAACAAGCTGAAACTTCATAGAGATTTTTTTATCAAATATATGAAGAATATTAGAGCAAATAACTACCAGAGGGGGCCCACCAGGTGGGCACAACCCACCTGGGCGCGCTAGGGAGCCCAGGCACGTCCTGGTGGGTTGTGCTCACCCAGGCCCACCTCCTGTGCCCGTCTTATGATATATAAATCATTTTGACCTAGAAAAATAAGGAGAGGATTTTTGAGACGGAGCGTCGCCGTCTCGAGGCGGAACTTGGGCAGGAGCACTTTTACCCTCCGACGGAGCGATTCCGCCGGGGGAACTTCCCTCCCGGAGGGGAAATCATCATCATCATCATCACCAACAACTCTCCCATCTTGGGGAGGGCAATCTCCATAAACATCTTCAACATCACCATCTCCTCTCAAACCCTAGTTCATCTCTTGTGTTCAATCTTGTTACCGGAACTATAGATTGGTGCTTGTGGGTGACTAGTAGTGTTAATTACATCTTGTAGTTGATTACTACATGGTTTATTTGGTGGGAGATTATATGTTCAGATCCAATATGCTATTTAATACCCATCTGATCTTGAGCATGATTATCATTTGTGAGTAGTTACTTTGGTTCTTGAGGTCATGGGATAAATCATGTTGCAAGTAATCATGTGAACTTGATATGTGTTCGATATTTTGATAGTATGTATGTTGTGATTTCCTTAGTGGTGTCATGTGAACGTCGACTACATGACACTTCACCATATTTGGGCCTAAGGGAATGCATTGTGGAGTAGCAATTAGATGATGGTTTGCGAGAGTGAAAGAAGCTTAAACCCCAGTTTATGCACTATTCTGTAAGGGACCGATTGGATCCAAAAGTTTAATGCTATGATTAGAAATTATTCTTAATACTTTTCTCGTAGTTACAGATGCTTGCGGGAGGGTTAATCATAAATAGGAGGTTTGTTCAAGTAAGAATAGCACCTAAGCACTGGTCCACCCACATACCAAATTATCAAAGTAGCGAACACAAATCGAACCAACATGATGAAAGTGACTAGATGAAATTCCCGTGTACCCTCAAGAACGCTTTGTTTAGTATAAGAGACCATTTTGGCCTGTCATTTGCCTCAAAAGGATTGGGCTACCTTTCTGTACTTTTGTTACTACTATCGTTATTTGCTCGTTACAAATTATCTTGCTATCAAACTACTATGCTACTTACAATTTCAGCATTTGTAGACATCACCTTGCTGAAAACCACTTGTCATTTCCTTCTGCTCCTCATTGGGTTCGACACTCTTACTTATCAAAAAGAGCTACAATTGATTCCCTATACTTGTGGGTCATCAAGGCTACTTTCTAGCGCCGTTGCCGGGGAGTGAAGTGCCTTTGGTAAGGAAACATTTATATAGTGTGCTGAAATTTATTGTCACTTATTACTATGGAAAACAATCCTTTGAGGGGTTTGTTCGGGGTATCTTCACCTCAACCAAAACCACAATTAGCTACCCCTGAACCTACTGCACCTACTAAAAATATTGAATATGAAATTCCTTCGGGTATGACATCACAACTGCTAGCTAATCCTTATGCAGGAAATGGAACCGAACATCCTGATATGCACTTGATATATGTAGAACAAATTTGTGGATTGTTCAAGCTTGCAGGTTTATCCGGAGATGAAGTTATGAAAAATGTTTTCCCTTTATCTTTGAAGGGAAAAGCATTGGCATGGTATAGTCTATGCGATGATATTGGATCTTGGAATTGGAATCATTTGAAATTGGAGTTCCACAAAAAAAATTATCCATTGATCTAGTTCACCGTCATCGGAATTATATATATAATTTTTGTCCTCGTGAAGGAGAAAGTATCGCTCTAGCTTGGGGGAGGTTTAAGTGAATGTTACATTAATGGCCCAATCATGAGCTCTCAAGAGAAATTATTATCCAAAACTTTTATGCTCGGCTTGCTCGTAATGATCAAACCATGCTCGATACCTCTTGTGCTGGTTCTGTTATGAAGAAGACTATTGAATTCCGGTGGGATCTTTTGGAAAGAATTAAATGCAACTCCGAAGATTGGTAACTCGACGAAGGTAAAGAGTCAGGTATTAAACTTAAGTATGATTGTGTCGAATCTTTTATGGATACCGACACTTTTCAAAAGTTTAGCACTAAATATGGACTTGACTCTAAGATAGTAGCCTCCTTCTGTGAATCATTTGCTACTCATGTTGATCTCCCTAAAGAGAAGTGGTTTAAATATCACCCACCTATTAAAGAAGAAATTAAAGAACCTGTGCTAGTTAAAGAAGAAACTATACTTTACAATGTTGATCTCGTTGTTCCTTCTACTTATATTGAGAAACCACCTTTCCCTGTTAGGATAAAGGAACATGTTAAAGTTTCAACTATGGTTAATGAAAGCTATATTAGAACACCTAAACCTGATGAACAAATTAAAGTAGAACCTAGTTTTGCTATGGTTAAAGATCTCTTGGAAGAAGATGTAGATGGGCATGTTATTTACTTCTGTGAAGAAGCTGCTAGAATTGCCAAACCTGATAAAAAGGATAAACATAGACCTGTTGCTGGCATGCCCGTTGTCTCAGTTAAAATAGGAGATCAATGTTATCATGGTTTATGTGACATAGGTGCTAGTGTGAGTGCTATTCCTTACACCTTATATCAAGAAATTATGAATGACATAGCACCCGTGGAGATAGAAGACATAGATGTTACTATTAAACTTGCTAATAGAGACACCATATCATCGATTGGGATTGTTAGAGACGTTGAAGTCATGTGTGGGAAATAAAATACCCAACTAATTTTCTTGTTCTTGGTTCCCCACAAGATGACTTTTGTCCCATTATCTTTGGTAGACCTTTCTTGAACACCGTTAATGCTAAAATAGATTGTAAGAAACAAACTGTTGGTGTTAGTTTTCGTGATGAGTCTCATGAGTTTATTTTTTCCAAGTTTAGTAGAAAGCTTTATGAAAAAGAATTTCCTAGTAAAGATGAATTAATTGGTCTTGCTTCTATTGTTGTGCGTCCTACTGATCCACTAGAACAATATTTGCTAGACCATGAAAATGATTTACATATGCATGAAAGAAATGAAATATATAATATTTTCTTTAAACAACGTCCTCTGCTTAAACACAACTTGCCTATTGAAACTCTATGAGGTCCTCCTCCACCTAAAGGTGATCCTATGTTTGAATTAAAACAATTGTCAGACACTTTGAAATATGCTTATCTTGATGAAAAGAAGATATATCCTATTATTATCAGTGCTAACCTTTTAGAACATGAAGAAGAAAGATTATTGAAAGTTCTAAGGAAGAAACAAGCTGCGATTGGATATAATCTTGATGATTTAAAGGGCATTAGTCCCACTCTATGTTAGCAGAAAATTAATATGAAACCTGATGCTAAACCCGTTGTTGAACGTCGGTTAAATCCAAAAATGAAGGAAGTGGTATGAACAGAAATCTTAAAACTTCTGGAAGCAGGTATAATCTATCCTATACCTGATAGTAGATGGGTAAGTCATGTTCATTGTGTCCCTACAAAAGGAGGTATAACTGTTGTTCCTAATGATAAGAATGAACTTATTCCACAAAGAATTGTTATAGGATATAGAATGGTAATTGATTTTAGTAAATTAAACAAAGCAACTAGAAAAGATCATTACCCTCTGCCTTTTATTGATCAAATGCTTGAAAGATTATCCAAGAACACACATTTTTGCTTCCTTGATGGATATTCTAGTTTTTCACAAATACCAGTTTCTCAACCTGATCAAGAAAAGGCCACTTTTACTTGTCCCTTTGGAACATATGCTTATAGACGTATGCCTTTCGGTTTGTGTAATGCACCTACTACTTTTCAAAGATGCATGACTGCTATATTCTCTGACTTTTGTGAAAATATTGTTGAGGTTTTCATGGATGACTTCTCTATTTTATGGGAAGTATTTTGATGATTGTTTAAGTAATTTTGATCGAGTTTTGCAGAGATGTGAACAAAAAAATCTTGTGTTGAATTAGGAGAAGTGCCACTTTATGGTTAATGAAGGCATTGTCTTGGGTCATAAAATTTCTGAAAGAGTATTGAAGTGGACAAAGCAAAGGTTGATGCAATTGAGAAAATGCCATGTCCTAAAGATATAAAAGGTATTCGTAGTTTCTTAGGTCATGCTGGTTTCTATAGGAGATTTATCAAAGACTTTTCTAAAATTTCTAGGCCTCTTACGAATCTTTTGCAAAAGGATATTCCTTTTGTTTTTGATGATGATTGTTTAGAAGCCTTTGAAACACTCAAGAAAGCCTTAATTTCTGCACCTTTTGTTCAACCACCTGATTGGAACTTGCCTTTTGAAATTATGTGTGATGCTAGTGATTATACTGTTGGTGATGTTCTAGGACAAAGAGTTGATAAGAAACTGAATGTTATTCATTATGCTAGTAAAACTCTAGACAGTGCTCAACGAAACTATACTACTACTGAAAAAGAATTCTTAGCAGTGGTGTTTGCTTGTGATAAATTTAGTCCTTATATTGTTGATTCCAAAGTAATTGCTCACATCGATCATGCTACTATTAAATATCTTATGCAAAATAAAGATGCTAAACCTAGACTTATTTGATGGGTTCTCTTGTTACAAGAATTTGATTTACATATCATTGATAGAAAAGGAGTTGAGAACCCCGTAGCTGATAATTTATCTAGGCTTGAAAATGTGCCTAATGCCCCACTACCTATTGATGATAGTTTTCCTGGTGTGTAGTTAGCTGCAATTAATGTTGCTCATAGTACTCCTTGGTATGCCGACTATGCTAATTACATTGTTGCTAAATATTTACCACCTAGATTTACATACCAACAAAAGAAAAAAAATCTTCTATGATCTAAGACATTACTTTTGGGATGACCCACATCTTTATAAAGAAGGAGTAGATGGTATTATTTGACGTTGTGTACCTGAGCATGAGCAGGGACAAATCCTACGGAAATGTCACCCCGAAGCTTACACTACAAAAAAAGACACTTCCGTGATGATACGTGTTTGTCATACTAGGTCACGTTTTCTATCATGCATGTACATCCATGACAATTTTATGACAGAATCAAGATATTCATACCTGTGCTGTCGTAGAATTGTTACGTGAAATTACCATAATTATCATCACGGAAGTGTCCACTTCCATGACGATAAATTGCGCATCATAGAAGTGCTTTCATCAAGGGTGACCGACACGTGGCATCCACCGTAACGGGACACCGTTAAGCTATCGGGTCTGATTTTGGATCCGATAACCCACTAACAGCCATGACCAATGCCGATTTTCCACGTGTAAAATTCTCATTGGCTGACGGAACCACGTGTCAGCTCCGCATTGGCACAAGTGTCACTCATCCAATTGGCGAGATGCGCCTATGATACGTTGACACGTGGACCGGCCCAAAAGTGGCCCATAAAGATTAAATGGGCTGGCCCAACTAAACGCCCACAAGATTTAGCGGGCCATAATGGGCCGGCCCAACTAAAGGCCCACAAGATTTAGCGGGCCATAATGGGCTGGCCTAGCTAAAGGCCCACAAGATTTTGGAGACCATAATGGGCTGGCCCAGCTAAAGGCCCAACATTCTCAGATAAGGCCCGTACGACTAGTGTGAAATCGGCCCGTCAACAGCCCATCCTAAACTTGTCATCATCATGGCCCATGGTCACTTCTGGCCCGTTAACAGTCCACTAAGAACTTGGGCCGAATTACGGCCCGGTGTGTTTCCGGCCTGTTAAAGGCCGTGCTTCATTTGGGCCCATTTTATAGGCCATTGAAACTTTCGGCCCATAAACGACCATGAAGGATATGGGTCATATTCGTCCATGTCTGACATTCGGCCTGTTAGAGGCCTACTACAGATTTGGGCCACTTTTAGCCTGTTGTGACTGTCGGCCTGTTAACGTCGGCCGAAATCCATGGGCCATATGTGGCCCAACGCCACATCGAGCCTACTAACAACCCATATAAAAATGACACTAATCAAGCCCGACCGAACTTCCGGCCTGTTAAAGGCCCGTGTAGTAGGTCGGCGCATTTACGGCCCGTCTGAATTTCGGCTTGTGGATGATCCGCATTGTAAATGGGCCACCATTTTGGCCTGCTAAGACCAGTGGGTTATTTGGCACAATCAGGGCCCAATCTTACTTGCAGCCTATTAAAGGCCCATGTTTTTTATGGGCTCAAGATATTTACACATGTAAATGGCCTATTATTACTGAAGGCCCAAATTATGTTTAGGCCTGTTAAAGGTCCACTATGGGCACATGCCTACTAGAAAAATATGAAAGCTTATGCTGATTTAGGCCTAGATATTTTTAGTGGGCTACATGCAAATTTCAGCCCAGAATCATTTTTAGCCCAATTGAAATGGGCCCGACGAATGTTGGCATGTTCGGCTCCTATGAAGCTTTCGGCCGAATACATTACTAAGATAAACCTACACTATACAAAAATGGCGTCGTAATTACTGCAGCCTTTGGCAACATCATAAATGTTGTATCACAACAAAATAAATTTTAACCATACAACAAAAGGCCTGTTGGCATAAAGTTTACAGTCCTTGCAGATAAAAGCACCATCAGATGTATAGAAGCACAGATCATTTGACCTGAGTGCTTATGTTTCAGGCTGTAGAATCTGATGGAGCAGCACGATCTTCCCCTTTTTCCGCCATTGCTCTTGAACAATGAAGCAAATGTCTGATAGCCTGGTTTCAAAACCATTCATATCTTCACGACATTTGTCAACCACTATTTTTGTTTCCAACACAACGTCCATTAGGGATTGGACTTGTGTCTGGAGCACATATATATCACTCTATCTAGCTGGAAGATTTTGTTCAGTGGGCGATTTGGACGAGGTTACCTTGACAACCAACCCAGAATTACGCAGGAAGGTGCTTTTTGCACTGTTAGTGGAGAGATACTGACACACTACAGCAAGAGGTGACATTGTGCCTGTGGTATCCTCATCACCTTTAGGTGGTTGTGGCTGTTCAATCATTTGTTCCATAGCTTGCTAAAAGTTTGAACTTTTAGATTTGTGTACCAGATAAGTTTCTAATGAGATAAAAACAAACAAAGTATGTTTTACGTTTATACATAACTTATTTTGGTGAACTATTGTAATACATTAGCATGTATTGTAGTGCCAACTACATAATAAAATCACTTTCGCAACATATGTCCATGTAGCATGCCTACTGTATTGTCTATTTCCTCACATTCATTGACATCTAAGGATAAAGAGACATGGTTTAAAGTAGGATGAACATAGTATGGCATCATTCATATCATGGGCAAACAGATATAAAACAAACATGCTATTGTATCATTGTGTGTGCACATGAACATCACAAATAGATTATAGATCAAGACCAAATAATATCCTTCATCTCTTTTAAACCATGTAAGGTGAAATGATATGTTAAGACATCTGTGTATAAAAGTGAACAGAGTAACCGACATTGGCTGCAAACCAAGCAATTAAATGAACACATCACAATACCAATCAGTTCAAAGGCAGGAGGAGTAAGGACTTACAACAGTGGCCTGAACTAGTGTGCTCATGCCCTTCATCTTGCTGGTGTGGCAATCCTTGAAGATTTGCACTACATTCGGTTCAGGTTCTTTTTGGTCCGCATGAGTTTTCCTCTGTATTTGGAACAAGTCAATATAGATACGATAATATGGCACAGAAAAAAGAAGGAAGAAGCAGCTATTTACAAGAGCCTCATAGTGCGCAATATAGCTACGAGATCGTGTTGTTTGTTGGAATTTCACTTTAGAACGGTTGGTCTTGTTCTTCAAACAGTTAGCCTAGAAGAAGATACAGTTGTAAGGCACATACATAAATACAAGTTCAATATGTGGTCTGATCAAATACATATACCCTACCTGATACTTTGGATCAGACCAGTGTTTAACAAGGGCTGTCCAGTCTTCATCTGTAATATATTCCATTGGAGATGTTTGGGTGATTTCATTGTTAGCCTTGCCTTCAAAGTGAGATTTTCTAAGGTGGTACTGATATTGTCGCAGAGCAGACTAAAAACATGAGTGCGTGCTTGTTTAGTTGCATCATCTTTCGGATCCAGCTTGAACCTCATCTGTTGAAAAAAGAATGTGAGTCTTATTAGGATGAAGCAAGAAAGTATGGCACAGAGCAAGAAAATATTACAAATTGTGATGAATAACATTACTTACGGATAAATTGTCAAGGAAGGTGTTAAAGTAGGTATTGTCTTTCTCATTCCTGTACTGGATCCACGTTGGGAGGATACGTGCATGACACCTAACGGCAATGGCTGCCTCTGAATAAAATTAGCTCTAACTTACTCTTTTCCTTCCTATTTTCTGATATTGCCTTATGAAGTCAAAACCAAAAGAAGATGAATAAAATTAGCTCTGCATAACTGGTTGATGCATGATAGATACGAACACTACTTTGATGTAAGGCAAGCGCATGTTAGGAGGATGGAATATATACAAAAAAAGATAGCATTGCATATTCAGACATATTATAGGAGTATGGAATATGTATGAAAAATAGTAAGCATAAGGCATTTCAACAAAATTAGAAGAAATGAAAGCTAGGCACCATATGAACATGCAACCAATATCACTCTATCAGGTAAAAAGTGTCTCGTCGTAAGTGCCGTTCCAAGAAATTAGAAGCAGTACAAGCTAGAAGACAATGCAAGATGCAACCTACATCACACTCCCAAGTTAAATGTGTCTTATGGGTAAGTGATCGTTGCAGGTATAAGTTGTAAGATGCAATTCAACAAAATCAGAAGAATACAAACTAGACATCATATGGAACACGCAACCACATATAACAGTTCCAAGTTAGAGCAAGCACCTATGATGGTGGAGCAGGGGAGATGTGCTCATCATCTACACGTATGTTCTAGAAACAGGAACATGCATGTGTCATATTCACAGGCATTATGTGTAAAGTAAGTAGATGCAATTCAACAAAGTTAGAAGCAATACAAGCTAGACATCATACGCAACATGCAACCACATATAATAGTGCCAAGTTAGAGCAAGCACCTGTGATGGTGGAGTAGGGGAGATGTGCTCATCATCTACACAACTACGTTGACTGTCCAACCTTGTGTTGTCTTGTGAATCTTGTTGGTAGGATGGCGGAGTAGAATCTGTAGAGACCCTCTGTTTGAGTTGCTCCGAAGGACCACCATCATCCACTGCCGGAATAATTTCCTTCAGCTATATTGATTTTGCATTGTGAAGTCAAACCGATAAGAAAAAGGAATAAAATTCGCTCTTCAGAACTCATTCATGCATGATACTGACGAACACTACTCGGATGAAAGGCAAACACATGATACGAGGATGGAATATGTACGAAAAACAGGACGGCATGACATATTCACACCTATGATGTGGTAACTAAGTAGAAGGCATTTCAACAAATTAGAAGCACTGCAAGCTAGACACCATATGAAAGGTGCAACCAATATCACTCTGGCAAGTTCAAACTGCCTGGTGTTTCAACAAGTTAGAAGCAGTACATGCTAGAAATCATATGCAAGACACAACCAATATCATAGTGGCGACTTAAAGGTGCCTTATCATAAGTAACTGATGCGGGATATGCAAGAACACTAGTCTGATGTAAGAACATGGTGTGATCAGATATAATATGTTCTAGAAACATGAACACGTGTCATATTCACAAGCATTATGTGTAAAGTAAGCAGATGAAATTCAACAAAGTTAGAATCAATACAAGCTAGAAATCATACGCAACATGCAATCACATATAATAGTGCCAAGTTAGAGCAAGCACCTGTGATGGTGGAGTAGGGGAGATGTGCTCATCATCTACACAGCTACGTTGACTGTCTAGCCTTGCGTTGTCTTGCGAATCTTGTTGGGAGGATGTCCGAGTAGAATCTGTAGAGACCCTCCATTTCAGTTGCTCGAAAGGACCACCATCATCCAATGCCTTACCAATTTCCTTCCACTTTATTGATTTTGCATTGTGAGGTCAAACCGACAAGAAAAAGGAATAAAATTCGCTCTTCAGAACTCATTCATGCATGATACTGACGAACACTACTCTGATGAAAGGCAAAGTCATGATACGAGGATGGAATATGTATGAAAAACTGGACACCTTGACATATTCACACCTATGATGTGGTAACTAAGCAGAAGGCTTCAACAAATTAGAAGCACTGCAAGCTAGACACAATATGGAAGGTGCAATCAATATGACTCTACCAAGTTAAAACTCATAGGTGGCATTCATCAAACTAGAAGCACTACATGCAGAAATCGTATTCAATATGCAAACCAATA
The DNA here is from genome assembly GCF_018294505.1 of Triticum aestivum. Lineage (NCBI taxonomy): Eukaryota > Viridiplantae > Streptophyta > Magnoliopsida > Poales > Poaceae > Triticum > Triticum aestivum. The sequence continues at coordinate 517,062,441 of NC_057803.1, forward strand.
TCACACTGCCAACTTAAAGGTGTCCCATCATATGTGACTGACGCAGGATATACAAGAAGAGTAGTTTCATGTAAGAACAGGGTGCGATAGACAGATATAGTATGTACCAAAAACAGGAAAGCGTGTCATATTCACACGTATTATGTGTAAGCTAAACAAATGTAGTTTACACTAATTAGGAGCAATACAAGCTAGACACCATATGCAACATGCAACCAGAGATCACGCTGCCAAGTTAGAGCAAGCACCTTGGATGGTGGAGTAGGGGAGCGGAGACTTGGAACTTGTAATGTGTTGGGGAACATAGTAATTTAAAAAAAAAATCCTACGCACATGCAAGATCATGGTGATACATAGCAACAAGAGGAAGAGTGTCGTCCACGTACCTTGTAGACCGTAAGCAGAAGCTTTATGACAACGTGGATGATGTAGTCGTACGTCTTCACGATCGACCGATCCTAGTACCGAATGTACGTCACCTCCGTGATCTGCACACGTTCAGCTCGGCGACGTCCTACGAACTCACGATCTAGTAGAGCTTCGAGGGAGAGTTTCGTCAGCACGACGGTGTGATGATGGTGATGATGATGCTACCAGAACAGGGCTTCTCCTATGCACCGCTACGATATAACCGAGGTGGATTATGGTGGAGGGGGCACCGCACACGGCTAAAAGATCAATGATCAACTTGTGTGTTCATGGGGTGCCCCCTTGTTGGAAATATGCCCTAGAGGCAATAATAAAATGGTTATTATTATATTTCCTTGTTCATGGTAATTGTCTATTGTTCATGCTATAATTGTGTTATTCGGAAATCATAATACATGTGTGAATACATAGACCACAACATGTCCCTAGTGAGCCTCTAGTTAACTAGCTCGTTGATCAATAGATAGTCATGGTTTTCTGACTATGGACATTGGATGTCATTGATAACGGGATCACATCATTAGGAGAATGATGTGATGGACAAGACCCAATCCTAAGCATAGCACAAGATCGTGTAGTTCATTTGCTAGAGCTTTTCCAATGTCAAGTATCATTTCCTTAGACCATGAGATCGTGTAACTCCCGGATGCCGTAGGAGTGCTTTGGGTGTACCAAACGTCACAACGTAACTGGGTGACTATAAAGGTACACTACAGGTATCCCCGAAAGTATCTTTTGGGTTGACACAGATCGAGACTGGGATTTGTCACTCCGTATGACGGAGAGGTATCTCTGGGCCCACTCGGTTATGCATCATCATAATGAGCTCAATGTGACAAATTGTTTGGTCACGAGATCATGTATTACGGTACGAGTAAAGTGACTTGCCGGTAACGAGATTGAATGAGGTATTGGGATACCGATGATCGAATCTCGGGCAAGTAACGTACCGATTGACAAAGGGAATTGAATACGGGATTGATTGAATCCTTGACATTGTGGTTCATCCAATGAGATCATCGTGGAACATGTGGGAGCCAACATGGGTATCCAGATCCCGCTGTTTGTTATTGACCGGAGAGTCGTCTCGGTCATGTCTGCGTGTCTCTCGAACCCATAGGGTCTACACACTTAAGGTTCGGTGACGCTAGGGTTGTAGAGATATTAGTATGCGGTAACCCGAAAGTTGTTCGGAGTCCTGGATGAGATCCCTGACGTCAAGAGGAGTTCCGAAATGGTCCGGAGGTGAAGATTTATATATAGAAGTCCAGTTTCGGCCATCGGGAAAGTTTCGGGGGTAATCGGTATTGTACCGGGACCACCGGAAGGGTCCCGGGGGTCCACCGGGTGGGGACACCTATCTCGGAGGGCCCCATGGGCTGAAGTGGGAAGGGAACCAGCCCCTGGTGGGCCAGTGCACCCCCCATGGGCCTCCCCCTGCGCCTAGGGTTGGAAACCCTAGGGGTGGGGGGCGCCCCACTTGGCTTGGGGGGCAAGTCCCCCTTGGCCGCCGCCCCCCTTGGAGATCCCATCTCCTAGGGCCGCCCCCCCTTAGGGGCCCTATATATAGTGGGGTGAGGGAGGGAAGCCACACCCAAGCCTTGGCGCCTCCCTCTCCCTTGTAACACCTCTATCTCGTTGGAGCTTGGCGAAGCCCTGCCGAGATCACCGCTGCTTCCACCACCACGCTGTCGTGCTGCTGGATCTCCATCAACCTCTCCTTCCCCTTGCTGGATCAAGAAGGAGGAGAGGTCTTCCCAACCATACGTGTGTTTAACGCGGAGGTGTCGTCCGTTCGGCGCTCGGTCATCGGTGATTTGGATCACGACGAGTACGACTCCATCAACCCCGTTCTCTTGAACACTTCCACTCGCAATCTACAAGGGTATGTAGATGCACTCCCCTCTCCCTCGTTTCTAGATGACTCCACAGATTGATCTTGGTGGTGCGTAGAAAATTTTAAAATTCTGCTACGTTCCCCAACAGTGGCATCATGAGTTAGGTCTATGCGTAGTTTCTATGCACGAGTAGAACACAAGTTGTTATGGGCGTTGATTTTGTCAATTTACTTGCCGTTACTAGTCTTATCTTGATTCAGCGACATTGTGGGATGAAGCAGCCTGGACCGACCTTACACGTACGCTTACGTGAGACTGGTTCCACCGACTGACATGCACTAGTTGCATAAGGTGGCTAGCGGGTGTCTGTCTCTCCCACTTTAGTCGGATCGGATTCGATGAAAAGGGTCCTTATGAAGGGTAAATATAAATTGGCATATCACGTTGTGGTTTTGGCGTTGGTAAGAAACGTTCTTGCTAGAAACCTATAGCAGCCACGTAAAAAAACTTGCAACAACAATTAGAGGACGTCTAACTTGTTTTTGCAGCATGTGCCGTGTGATGTGATATGGCCAAAAGGATGTGATGAATGATATATGTGATGTATGAGATTGATCATGTTCTTGTAATAGGAATCACGACTTGCATGTCGATGAGTATGACAACCGACAGGAGCCATAGGAGTTGTCTTAATTTATTTATGACCTACGTGTCAACTTATACGTCATGTAATTACTTTGCTTTATCGCTAACCGTTAGCCATAGTAGTAGAAGTAATAGTTGACGAGACAACTTCATGAAGACACGATGATGGAGATCATGGTGTCATGCCGGTGACGACGATGATCATGGCGCCCCGAAGATGGAGATCAAAAGGAGCAAAATGATATTGGCCATATCATGTCACTATTTGATTGCATGTGATGTTTATCATGTTTCACATCTTATTTGCTTAGAACGACGGTAGCTTAAATAAGATGACCCCTCACAATAATTTCAAGAAAGTGTTCCCCCTAACTGTGCACCGTTGCGAAGGTTCGTTGTTTCGAAGCACCACGTGATGATCGGGTGTGATAGATTCTAACGTTCGAATACAACGGGTGTAAGCCAGATTTACACACGCAATACACTTAGGTTGACTTGACGAGCCTAGCATGTACAGACATGGCCTTGGAACATGGAAGATCGAAAGGTCGAACATGAGTCGTATAGAAGATACGATCAACATGAAGATGTTCACCGATGATGACTAGTCCATCTCACGTGATGATCAGACACGACCTAGTTGACTCGGATCATGTATCACTTAGATGACTAGAGGGATGTCTATCTGAGTGGGAGTTCATTAAATAATTTGATTAGATGAACTTAATTACCATGAACTTAGTCTAAAAACCTTTGTGAAATGTCTTGTAGATCAAATGGCCAACGCTCATGTCAACCTCAACTTCAACATGTTCCTAGAGAAAACCAAGCTGAAAGATGATGGCAGCAACTATATGGACTGGGTCCGGAACCTGAGGATCATCCTCATAGCTGCCAAGAAAGCATATGTCCTAGAAGCACCGCTAGGTCAAGCACCCATCCCAGAGAACCAAGACGTTATGAACGCTTGGCAGTCACGTGCTGATGATTACTCCCTCGTTCAGTGCGGCATGCTTTACAGCTTAGAACCGGGGCTCCAAAATCGTTTTGAGCAACACGGAGCATATGAGATGTTCGAAGAGCTGAAAATGATTTTCCAAGCTCATGCCCGGGTCGAGAGATATGAAGTCTCCGACAAGTTCTATAGTTGTAAGATGGAGGAAAATAGTTATGTCAGCGAGCACATACTCAAAATGGCTGGGTTGCACAACCGCTTGTCCCAGCTGGACATTAACCTCCTGGACGAGGCGGTCATTGACAGAATCCTTCAGTCGCTCCCACCTAGCTACAAGAGCTTTGTGATGAACTATGATATGCAGGGGATGGTGAAAACTATTCCTGAAGTATTTTCAATGCTGAAATCAGTGGAGGTGGAAATCAAAAAGGAACATCAAGTTTTGATGGTCAATAAAACCACTAGTTTCAAGAAAGGCAAGGGTAAGAAGAACTTCAAGAAGGACGGCAAGGGAGTTGCCGCGCCTGGTAAATCAGTTGCCGGGAAGAAGCCAAAGAATGGACCCAAACCTGAGACTGAGTGCTTTTATTGCAAGGGAAAGGGACACTAGAAGCGGAACTGCCCCAAATACTTTGCGGACAAGAAGGCCGGCAATACTAAAGGTATATGTGATATACATATAATTGATGTGTACCTTACCAGTACTCGTAGTAGCTCTTGGGTATTTGATACCGGTGCGGTTGCTCACATTTGTAACTCAAAACAGGAGCTGCGGAATAAGCGGAGACTAGCGAAGGACGAGGTGACGATGGGCGTTGGGAATGGTTCCAAGGTCGATGTGATCGCCGTCAGCACGCTACCTCTACATTTACCTATGTGATTAGTTTTAAACCTCAATAATTGTTATTTAGTGCCAGCTTTGAGCATGAACATTGTATCTGGATCTCGTTTAATACGAGATGGCTACTCATTTAAATCTGAGAATAATGGTTGTTCTATTTATATGAGAGATATCTTTTATGGTCATGCTCCGCTGGTTAATGGTTTATTCTTAATGAGTCTCGAACATGATGTTACACATATTCATAGTGTGAATACCAAAAGATGTAAGATTGATAATTATAGTCCCACATATCTATGGCACTGCCGCCTTGGTCACATCGGTGTCAAACGCATGAAGAAGCTCCATACAGATGGACTTTTGGAGTCTCTTGATTTCGAATCATTGACACGTGCGAACCATGCCTCATGGGTAAAATGACCAAGACTCCATTCTCCGGAACAATGGAGCGAGCAACCAACTTATTGGAAATTATACATACTAATGTGTGCGGTCCAATGAGCGTTGAGGCTCGCGGTGGCTATCGTTATGTTCTCACTCTCACTGATGACTTCAGTAGATATGGGTATGTCTATTTGATGAAACACAAGTCTGAGACCTTTGAAAAGTTCAAGGAATTTCAGAATGAGGTAGAGAATCAACGTGACCGAAAAATAAATTCTTACGATCAGATCGTGGGGGAGAATATTTAAGTCATGAATTTGGTACGCACTTAAGGATATGTGGAATCATTTCACAACTCACGCCGCCTGGAATGCCTCAGCGTAACGGTGTGTCCGAACATTGTAATCGCACTCTATTGGATATGGTGCAATCTATGATGTCATTCACTGATTTACCTCTATCATTTTGGTGATACGCTCTAGAGACATCTACATTCACTTTAAATAGGGCACCGATTAAATCCGTTGAGACGACACCGTATGAATTATGGTTTGGGAAGAAACCTAAGCTGTCGTTTCTAAAAGTTTGGGGATGCGATGCTTATGTCAAGAAACTTCAACCTGAAAAGCTCGAACCCAAGTCGGAAAAATGCGTCTTCATAGGATACCCTAAGGAAACCATTGGGTATACCTTCTACCTCAGATCCGAAGGCAAGATCTTTGTTGCCAAGAACGGGTCCCTTCTGGAGAAAGAGTTTCTCTTGAGAGAAGTAAGTGGGAGGAAAGTAGAACTCGATGAAGTACTGCCTCTTGAACCGGAAAGTAGCGCAGCTCAGGAAGATGTTCCTGTGGTGCCTGCACCGACTAGAGAGGAAGTTAATGATGATGATCAAGGTACTTCGGATCAAGTTGCTACTGGACTTCGAAGGTCCACAAGGACACGTTCCACACCAGAATGATATGGCAACCCTGTCCTGGAAATCATGTTGTTAGACAACGGTGAACCTTCGAACTATGAAGAAGCAATGGCGGGCCCAGATTCCAACAAATGGCTTGAAGCCATGCAATCCGAGATAGGATCCATGTATGAAAACAAAGTATGTACTTTGACAGACTTGCCCGATGATCGGCGAGCGATAGAGAATAAATGGATCTTTAAGAAGAAGATAGACGCAGATGGTAATGTTACCATCTATAAGGCTCGACTTGTCGCTAAAGGTTATCAACAAGTTCAAGGGGTTGACTATGATGAGACCTTCTCACCCATAGCGAAGCTGAAGTCCGTCCGAATCATGTTAGCAATGCCGCATACTATGATTATGAGATATTGCAAATGGACGTCAAAACGGCATTCCTTAATGGCTTTCTTAAGGAAGAATTGTATATGATGCAGCTAGAAGGTTTTGTCGATCCTAAGAATGCTAACAAGGTATGCAAGCTCCAGCGCTCCATCTATGGGCTGGTGCAAGCATCTCGGAGTTGGAACATTCGCTTTAATGAAATGATCAAAGCATTTGGGTTTATGCAGACTTATGGAAAAGCATGTGTTTACAAGAAAGTGAGTGGGAGCTCTGTAGCATTTCTCATATTATATGTGGATGACATACTTTTGATGGGAAATTATATACAACTTTTGGACAGTATTAAGGCCTACTTGAACAAGTGTTTTTTAATGAAGGACCTTGGAGAAGCTGCTTACATATTAGGCATCAAGATCTATAGAGATAGATCGAGACACCTCATAGGTCTTTCACAAAGCACATACCTTGATAAGATATTGAAAAAGTTCAATATGGATCAGTCCAAGAAGGGGTTCTTGCCTGTGTTGCAAGGTGCGAAATTGAGCTCCGCTCAATGTCCGACCACGGCAGAAGATAGAGAAAAGATGAGTGTCGTCCCCTATGCCTCAGCCATAGGGTCTATCATGTATGCCATGCTGTGTACTAGACCTGATGTAAACCTTGCCGTGAGTTTGGTAGGTAGGTACCAAAGTAATCCCGGCGTGGAACACTGGACGGCGGTCAAGAACATCCTAAAGTACCTAAAAAGGACTAAGGACATGTTTCTCGTATATGAAGGTGACAAGGAGCTCGTCGTAAAGGTTTACGTCGACGCTAGCTTCGACACAGATCTGGATGACTCTAAGTCACAAACCGGATACGTGTATATTTTGAATGGTGGGGTAGTTAGCTGGTGCAGTTGCAAGCAAAGCATCATGGCGGGATCTACATGTGAAGCGGAGTACATGGCAGCCTCGGAGGTAGCGCATGAAGCAATATGGATGAAGGAGTTCATCACCGACCTAGGAGTCATACCCAATGCGTCGGGGCCGATCACTCTCTTCTATGACAACACTGGAGCTATTGCCCTTGCCAAGGAGCCCAGGTTTCACAAGAAAACCAGGCACATCAAGCGTCGCTTCAACTCCATTCGTGAAAATGTTCAAGATGGAGACATAGATATTTGCAAAGTACATACGGATCTGAATGTCGCAGATCCGTTGACTAAACCTCTTCCGCGAGCAAAACATGATCAACACCAGAACTCTATGGGTGTTCGATTCATCACAATGTAACTAGATTATTGACTCTAGTGCAAGTGGGAGACTGTTGGAAGTATGCCCTAGAGGCAATAATAAAATGGTTATTATTATATTTCCTTGTTCATGGTAATTGTCTATTGTTCATGCTATAATTGTGTTATCTGGAAATCGTAATACATGTGTGAATACATAGACCACAACATGTCCCTAGTGAGCCTCTAGTTAACTAGCTCGTTGATCAATAGATATTCATGGTTTCCTGACTATGGACATTGGATGTCATTGATAACGGGATCACATCATTAGGAAAATGACGTGATGGACAAGACCCAATCCTAAGCATAGCACAAGATCGTGTAGTTCATTTGCTAGAGCTTTTCCAATGTCAAGTATCATTTCCTTAGACCATGAGATCGCGTAACTCCCGGATGTCGTAGGAGTGCTTTGGGTGTACCAAACGTCACAACATAACTGGGTGACTATAAAGGTACACTACAGGTATCCCCGAAAGTATTCGTTGGGTTGACACGGATCGAGACTGGGATTTGTCACTCCGTATGACGAAGAGGTATCTCTGGGCCCACTCGGTAATGCATCATCATAATGAGCTCAATGTGACCAAGTGTTTGGTCATGGGATCATGCATTACGGTATGAGTAAAGTGACTTGCCGGTAACGAGATTGAACGAGGTATTGGGATACCGACGATCGAATCTCGGGCAAGTAACGTACCGACTGACAGAGGGAATTGAATACGGGATTGATTGAATCCTCGACATCGTGGTTCATCCTATGAGATCATCGTGGAACATGTGGGAGCCAACATGGGTATCCAGATCCCGCTGTTTGTTATTGACCGGAGAGTCGTCTCGGTCATGTCTGCGTGTCTCCCGAACTCGTAGGGTCTACACACTTAATGTTCGGTGACGCTAGGGTTGTAGAGATATTAGTATGCTCTAACCTGAAAGTTGTTCGGAGTCCCAGATGAGATCCCGGACGTCACGAGGAGTTTCGGAATGGTCCGGAGGTGAAGATTTATATATAGGAAGTCCAGTTTCGGCCATCGGGAAAGTTTCGGGGGTAATCGGTATTGTACCGGGACCACCGGAAGGGTCCAGGGGGTCCACCGGGTGGGGCTACCTATCCCGGAGGGCCCCATGGGCTGAAGTGGGAGGGGAACCAGCCCCTGGTGGGCTCGTGCGCCCCCCATGGGCCTCCCCTGCGCCTAGGGTTGGAAACCCTAGGGGTGGGGGCGCCCCACTTGGCTTGGGGGGCAAGTCCCCCTTGGCCGCCGCCCCCCTTGGAGATCCCATCTCCTAGGGATGGCGCCCCCCTTAGGGGCCCTATATATAGTGGGGGGAGGGAGGGCATCCACACCCAAGCCTTGGCGCCTCGCTCTCCCTCGTAACACCTCTCTCTCTCTCGTTGGAGCTTGGCGAAGCCCTGCCGAGATCACCGCTGCTTCCACCACCACACCGTCGTGCTGCTGGATCTCCATCAACCTCTCCTTCCCCTTGCTGGATCAAGAAGGAGGAGACGTCTTCCCAACTGTACGTGTGTTGAACGCGGAGGTTCCGTCTGTTCGGCGCTCGGTCATCGGTGATTTGGATCACGACGAGTACGACTCCATCAACCCCGTTCTCTTGAACGCTTCCGCTCGCGATCTACAAGGGTATGTATATGCACTCCCCTCTCCCTCGTTGCTAGATGACTCCATAGATTGATCTTGGTGGTGCGTAGAAAATTTTAAAATTCTGCTACGTTCCCCAACACCCCTCCCCCGTATATAAATGGGTGGAGGAGGGAAGGGCCGGCCCTCTACTATGGGCGCCCTGGGGAGTCCTACTCCCACCGGGAGTAGGATTCCCCCCTTCCATGTAGTAGGAGTAGGAGAGAAGGAAAGGGAAAAGAGAAGAGAAGGAAGGAGGGGGCACCACCCCTCCCCTAGTTCAATTCGGACTAGGCCTTGGGGGCGCGCAACCTCCCCTCTGTCTTTCCCCTAAAGCCCAATATGGCCCATATACTCCCCGGTGAATTCCCGTAACTCTTCGGTACCCCGATAAATACCCGAACCACTCAGAACCTTTCCGATGTCCGAATATAGCCTACAATATATCGATATTTATGTCTTGAACATTTCGAGACTCCTTGTCATGTCTCTGATCTAATCCGGGACTCCGAACAACCTTCGGTACATCAAAACACATAAACTCATAATATTGATCGTCACCTAATGTTAAGCGTGCGGACCCTACGGGTTCGAGAACTATGTAGACATGACCGAGACTCATCTCCGGTCAATAACCAATAGCGGAACCTGGATGCTCATATTGGCTCCTACATATTCTATGAAGATCTTTATCAGTCAAACCACATAACAGTATACGTTGTTCCCTTTGTCATCGGTATGTTACTTTCCCGAGATTCGATCATCGGTATCTCAATAACTACTTCAATCTCGTTATCATCAAGTCTCTTTACTTGTTCCATAATGCATCATCCTGCAACTAACTCATTAGTCACATTGCTTGCAAGGCTTATAGTGATGTGCGTTAGCGAGAGGGCCCAGAGATACCTCTCCGACAATCAGAGTGACAAATCCTAATATTGATCCATGCCAACTCAAGAAATACCATCGGAGACACCTGTAGAGCACCTTTATAATCACCTACTTATGTTGTGACGTTTGGTAGCACACAAAGTGTTCCTCCGGTATTCGGGAGTTGCATGATCTCATAGTCATAGGAACATGTATAGTTATGGAGAAAGCAATAGCAACAAACTAAATGATCATCGTGCTAAGCTAACGGATGAGTCAAGTCAATCACATCATTCTCTAAGGATGTGATCCCGTTAATCAAATGACAACTCATGTCTATGGTTAGGAAACATAACCATCATTGATTCAACGAGCTAGTCAAGTAGAGGCAAACTAGTGACACTCTGTTTGTCTATGTATTCACACATGTACTAAGTTTCCGGTTAATACAATTCTAGCATGAATAATAAACATTTACCATGATATAAGGAAATAAATAATAACTTTATTATTGCCTCTAGGGCATATTTCCTTCAGTCTCCCACTTGCACTAGAGTTAATAATATAGTTCACATATTTATGTGATTAGTTCACATCTCCATGTGACTAATACCCTAAGGGCATATTTCCTTCTGCCGTGGCCGGGTTTTGAGTCTTTACTCAACTTCACACCTTGCAACACAGGCAAGAACTCCTTATTTGACTCATTGAAAATATATCAAGCGTCTTGATCTATCTCTATAGACCTTGATGCTCAATATGTAAGTAGCTTCATCGAGGTATTTCTTTGAAAAAATCTTTTCAAACTCTCCTTTATGCTTTCCAGAAAATTCTACATTATTTCCGATCAAGAATATGTCATTCACATATACTTATCAGCAATGCTGTAGTGCTCCCACTCACTTTCTTGTAAATACAGGCTTCACCACAAGTCTGTATAAAACCGAATGCTTTGATCACTTTATCAAAGTATATATTCCAACTCTGAGATGCTTGCACCAGTCCATAGATGGATCGCTCGAGCTTGCACACTTGGTTAGCACCTTTAGGATTGACAAAACCTTCTTGTTGCATCATATACAATTCTTCTTTAAGAAATCCATTAAGGAATGCATTTTTGACATCTATTTGCCAGATTTCATAAAATTTGGCAATTGCTAACATGATTTGGATAGACTTAAGAATCGCTACGAGTGAGAAAATCTCATCGTAGTCAACATCTTGAACTTGTCGAAAACCTTTTGCGACAATTCGAGCTTTGTAGATAGTAACACTACTATCAGTGTCCGTCTTCCTCTTGAAAATCCATTTATTCTCAATGGCTTGCCGATCATTGGGCAAGTCAATCAAAGTCCATACTTTGTTCTCATACATGGATCCCATCTCAGATTTCATGGCCTTAAGCCATTTCGTGGAATCTGGGCTCATCATCGCTTCCTCATAGTTCGTAGGTTCGTCATGGTCAAGTAACATGTCCTCCAGAATAGGATTACCGTACTACTCTGGTGCGGATCTTACTCTGGTTGACCGACGAGGTTCGGTAGTAACTTGATTAGAAGTTTCATGATCATCATCATTAGCTTCCTCACTAATTGGTGTAGTAATCACTGGAATTGATTTCTGTGATTAACTACTTTCCAATTCGGGAGAAGGTACAATTACCTCATCAAGTTCTACTTTCCTCCCAGTCACTTCTTTCGAGAGAAACTCCTTCCCTAGAAAGGATCCATTCTTAGCAACAAAGATCTTGCCATCGGATATGTGATAGAAGGTGTACCCAACATTTTCTTTTGGGTATCCTATGAAGACACACTTCTCCGATTTGGGTTCAAGCTTATCACTTTGAAACTTTCTCACATAAGCATCGCAACCCCAAACTTTAAGAAATGACAACTTTGGTTTCTTGCCGAACCATAGTTCATACGGTGTCATCTCAATGGATTTAGATGGTGCTTTATTTAACGTGAATGTAGTTGTCTCTAATGCATAACCCTAAAAACGATAGTGGTAAATCGGTAAGAGACATCATAGATTGCACTATATCCAATAAAGTACGGTTATGACGTTCGGACACACCATTACGTTGTGGTGTTTCGGGTGGCATGAGTTGCGAAACTATTCCGCATTGTTCCAAATGAAGACCAAATTCGTAACTCAAATATTCTCCTCCACGATCAGATCGTAGAAACTTTATTTTCTTGTTATGATGATTTTCCACTTCACTCTGAAATTCTTTGAACTTTTCAAATGTTTCAGACTTATGTTTCATCAAGTAGATATACCCATATCTGCTCAAATCGTCTGTGAAGGTCAGAAAATAATGATACCCACCGCGAGCCTCAACACTCATCAGACTTCATACATCAGTATGTATTGTTTCCAACAAGTCTGTTGCTTGCTCCATTGTTCCAGAGAACGGAGTCTTAGTCATCTTGCCCATGAGGCATGGTTCACAAGCATCAACTAATTCATAATCAAGTGGTTCCGAAAGCCCATCAACATGGATTTTCTTCATGCGCTTTACACCAATATGACCTAAACGGCAATGCCACAAATAAGTTGCACTATCATTATTAACTTTGCATCTTTTGGTTTCAATATTATGAATATGTGTATCACTACAATCGAGATTCAATAAACCATTCACCTTGGGTGTATGACCTCAGTAGGTTTTGTTCATGTAAACAGAATAACAATTATCTTGGACTTAAATGAATAACCGTTTTGCAATAAACATGATCCAATCATATTATGCTTTACACAAACACCAAATAACATTTATTTTAGGTTCAACACTAATCCTGAAGGTAAAGGGAGTGTGTGATGGTGATCTTATCAACCTTGGAATCACTTCCAACTCACATCATCACCTCGCCCTTAACTAGTCTCTGTTTATTTTGCAACTCCCGTTTCGAGTTACTACTCTTATTAAGTGAACCAGTATCAAATACTGAGGTGTTATTATAAACACTTAGTAAAGTACACATCAATAACATGTATATCAAATATATACTTTTGTTCACTTTGCCACCCTTCTTATCCGCCAAGTATCTAGGGCAGTTCCACTTCCAGTGACCATTTCCATTGCAGTAGAAGCACTCAGTTCCAGGCTTGGGTCTAGCTTTGAGCTTCTTCATGGGAGTGGCAACTTGCTTGCCTTTCTTCTTTAAAGTTCCTCTTTGTTTCCCTTTCCCCTTTTCTTGAAACTAGTAGTCTTGTTAACCATCAACACTTGATGCTATTTCTTGATTTCTACCTTCACCGATTTCAGCATCGAGAAGAGCTTGGGAATTACTTTCGTCATACCTTGCATATTATAGTTCATCACTAAGTTCTAGTAACTTGGTGATAGTGACTAGAGAACTTTATCAATTACTATCTTATCTGGAAGATTAACTCCCACTTGATTCAAGCAATTGTAGTACCCAGACAATCTGAGCACATGCTCACTGGTTGAGCTATTCTCCTCCACCTTGTGGGCAAAGTACTGTCAGAGGTCTCATACCTCTGGACGCGGACATGAGTATGAAATGCAAATTTCAACTCTTATAACATCTTATATGTTCCGTGGCGTTCAAAACGTTTTTGAAGTCCCGGTTCTAAGCCGTAAATCATGGTGCACTAAACTATTAAGTAGTCATCATACCCAGCTTTGTCAAACGTTCATAACATGTGCATCTGCTCTTGCAATAGGTCTGTCACCTAGCGGTGCATCAAGGACATAATTCTTCTATGCAGCAATGAGGATAATCCTCAGATCACGGTTCCAATCCGCATCATTGCTACTAACATATTTCAACTTAGTTTTTCTCTAGGAACATATCAAAATAAACGAGGAGCTACATCGCGAGCTATTGATCTACAACATAGTTATGCAAATACTATCAGGACTAAGTTCATGATAAATGATAGTTCAATTAATCATATTACTTAAGAACTCCCACTTTGATAGACATCCCTCTAGTCATCTAAATGATCACATGATCCAAATCAAGTAAACCATGTCCGATCATCACATGAGATGGAGTAGTTTCAATGGTGAACATCAATATGTTGATCATATCTACTATATGATTCACCCTCGACCTTTCGGTCTCCAGTGTTTTGAAGCCATATCTGCATATGCTAGGCTCGTCAAGTTTAACCCGAGTATTCGGCGTGTGCAAAATTGGCTTGCACCCGTTGTATGTGAACGTAGAGTTTATCACAGCCGATCATCACGTGGTGTCTCAGCACGACAAACTGTCGCCACGGTGCATACTCAGGGAGAACACTTATACCTTGAAATTTAGTGAGAGATCATCTTATAATGCTACCACCGAACTAAGCAAAATAAGATGCATAATGGATAAACAGCAGATGCAATCAAAATACGTGACATGATATGGCCATGATCATCTTGCGCCTTTGATCTCCATCTCCAAAGTACCGTCATGATCTCTATCGTCACCGGCATGACACCATGATCTCCATCATCTTGATCTTTATAAATGTGCCATCACATGGTCATCTCACCAACTATTGCTCTTGCAACTATTGCTATCGCATAGCGATAAAGTAAAGCAATTATTTGGCACTTGCATCTTATGCAATAAAGAGACAACCATAGGTTTCTGCCAGTTGCCGATAATTTCAACAAAACATGATCATCACATACAACAACTTATATCTCATCATGTCTTGACCATATCACATCACAACAAGCCCTGCAAAAACAAGTTAGATGTCCTCCACTTTGTTGTTGCAAGTTTTATGTGGATGCTACGGGCTGAGCAAGAACCGTTCTTACCTACGCATCAAAAACCACAACGCGGTATAGTGATTGCTTTTTGATCTTCAGAAAGAACCCTGTTCATTGAATCCGATTCAACTAAAGTTAGAGAAACAGACACCCACTAGCCACGCGTGTGCGAAGCACGTCGGTAGAACCATTCTCGCATAAGTGTATGCGTAATGTCGGTCTGAGCCGCTTCATCCAACAATACCACTGAATCAAGAGTCAACTAGTGACGGCAAGCAATATGTATATACCCATGCCCACAACTCCTTTGTGTTCTACTCGTGCATATACCATCTACGCATAAACCTGGCTCGGATGCCACTATTGGGGACGTAGTAATTCTAAAAAATTTCCTACGCACACCCAAGATCATGGTGATGCATAGGAACGAGAGGGAATAGTGTCGTCCACGTACCCTCGTAGACCGTAAGCGGAAGCGTTATGACAATGTGATTGATGTAGTCGTACGTCTTCATGATCAACCGATCCTAGTACCGAACGTACGACACCTCCGCAATCTGCACACGTCCAGCTCGGTGACGTCCCGCGAACTCACGATCCAGTAGAGCTTCGAGTGAGAGTTTCGTCAGCACGACAACGTGATGACGGTGATGATGATGCTACCGGAACAGGGCTTCGCCTAAGCACCGCTATGATATAACCGAGGTGGATTATGGTGGAGGGGGGCACCGCACACGGCTAAAAGATCAATTATCAACTTGTGTGTTCATGGGGTGCCCCCTCCCCTGTATATAAAGGAGTGGAGGAGGGGGGGGGGGCGGCCCTCTACTATGGCGTGCCCTGGGGAGTCCTACTCCCACCGGGAGTAGGATTCCCCCCTTCCATGTAGTAGGAGTAGGAGAGAAGGAAAGGGAAAAGAGAAGAGAAGGAAGGAGGGGGCGCCGCCCCTCCCCCTAGTCCAATTCGGACTAGGCCTTGGGGGGGGGGCGCAGCCTCCCCTCTCTCTTTCCCCTAAAGCCCAATAAGGCCCATGTACTCCCCGGCGAATTCCCATAACTCTCCGGTACTCCGATGAATACCCGAACCACCCAGAACCATTCCGATATCCGAATATAGCCTTCCAATATATCGATATTTACGTCTCGAACATTTCGAGACTCCTCGTCGTGTCCCTGATCTCATCTGGGACTCCGAACAACCTTCGGCACATCAAAACACATAAACTCATAATACCGATCGTCACCGAACGTTAAGCGTGCGGACACTACGGGTTCCAGAACTATGTAGACATGACCGAGACTCATCTCCGGTCAATAACCAATAGCGGAACCTAGATGCTCATATTGGATCCTACATATTCTATGAAGATCTTTATCGGTCATACCGCATAACGGTATACGTTGTTCCCTTTGTCATCGGTATTTTACTTGCCTGATACGTCCATTTTGCATCATGCTTTTATATCGATATTTATTGAATTATGGGCTGTTATTACACATTATACCACAATACTTATGCCTATTCTCTCTTATTTTACAAGGTTTACATAAAGAGGGAGAATGCCGACAATTGGGATTCTGGGCTGGAAAAGGAGGAAATATTAGAGACCTATTCTGCATAGCTTCAAAATTCCTAAACTTCACGGAAGTCATTTTCAAAATATATAAAAAATACTGAGCGCAAGAAGTACCAGAGGGGGGCCACTCACCAGCCACGAGGGTGGGGGCGCGCCCTACCCCCTGGGCGCGCCCCCTACCTCGTGGGCCCCCTGGTGGCTTTCTGGTGCCCATCTTCTGCTATATGGAGTCTTTTGTGGAGAAAAAAAATCATAAGCAAGCTTTCAGGACGAGACTCCGCCGCCATGAGGCGGAACCTTGGCGGAACCAATCTAGGGCTCCGGCGGAGCTGTTCTGTCGGGGGCACTTCCCTTCGGGAGGGGGAAATCATCGCCATCGTCATCACCAACGCTCCTCTCATCGAGAGGGGGCCAATCTCCATCAACATCTTCACCAGCACAATCTCCTCTCAAACCCTAGTTCATCTCTTGTATCCAATTCTTGTCTCTAAGTCTGGGATTGGTACCTGTAGGTTGCTAGTAGTGTTGATTACTCCTTGTAGTTGATGCTAGTTGGCTTACTTGGTGGAAGATCATATGTTCAGATCCTATATGCACATTAATACCCCTCTGATTATGAACATGAATATGCTTTGTGAGTAGTTATGTTTGTTCTTGAGGACATGGGAGAAGTCTTGCTATTAGTAGTCATGTGAATTTGGTATTCGTTCGATATTTTGATGAGATGTATGTTGTCTCTCCTCTAGTGGTGTTATGTGAACGTCGACTACATGACACTTCACCATTATTTGGGCCTAGAGGAAGGCATTGGGAAGTAATACGTAGATGATGGGTTGCTAGAGTGACAGAAGCTTAAACCCTAGTTTATGCATTGCTTCGTAAGGGGCTGATTTGGATCCATATGTTTCATGCTATGGTTAGATTTACCTTAATACTTTTGGTGTAGTTGCGGATGCTTGCAATAGAGGTTAATCATAAGTGGGATGTGTCACATCCCTAGCTTCTAGTAATGCTCTAGGCTAGCTTCATGTGTGCAACATGTTTAAATTGTATGAAATTTGAAATGGGGATGACCAAGCCCTAGCACCAAAGCATTGCAAATAGGTTCAACTTCAAAATATTTTCAAAGAACCCAAATTGGTTTGCAAAAATGTTCATGATCACTGGAAAAGGGTGAAAACCATATCCAGAGATGATGGATATTTTTCCAAGACATTTTTGGATTTTTTTGAATAAACCATATTGTATTTGACTTTGGGCATTTGAATACTATAAATAATTTAAATGTTCAAATAAATGTTGGAAATTGTTAAGGGTCACTGAAATAATTCAGAAAGCACCCATAATTATTTCCAGGATTTTATAAAATGATTTGATATTTTAAATCAAATCCAAAAAAAAATTGCAGAAATAGAAAAGAGAAACAGATATATAAAAAAAAGAGAGAAGCCCAGCCACTTACCTGGCGCCCACTTACCTGGCCCAGCTCCTCCAGCGGCCCAGCCCGCCACCGCTACCCTCCCTGTCGCCTTCCTCCTCGCGCCAGTAGGCAGAGGAGGGACACGGCGCACGCGCCCGAGCTCGCCACGCCACCACCCTGCTCGTCTGCATCGCCTGGCCACCGCGACGCCGCGCGTCATCTCCTCGGCGCCGCCCCGACCCCCTGGACCCCCTCGCTCTCTCCCTCTCCCTTGTTTCTCTCCTCTGCTTCCTCTCTCTCACTCGCCCGAGCGCAGCCGCAGCCGCGCCACCGTAACGCCGCGGCCACCGTCTCCCCCTCGACCCCTCGTTGTGCTTGCGAGCTCCGTCTCGACGTCCCCGACCTCCTCGACAAGCCACGACGCCACGGACGCGCTGCAACGCCGCCATCACCACCGTCTTCATCGCCATGGCCGGAGATCGCCGCCGCTTGATTCGCAGCAACGAGGACGCCCCCGAGCTCACCAACCCCTTCGTTCGATCCGCTGTGAGCTGCTGCGTCGATCCCCTCCCTCCCCTGGCACTTTTTCTCCTGCTAGCGCCAATATCCACCGGAGCCGAGAGCTCTTCGCCGCCGGCCATGTTGCCGCCGTAGCCACCGTTGCCTAGAGCTGCAACCGAGCACGCGGCCGTGCTCAGTGCAACCCCAGGAGGTCGTAACACCCCCCTTTGCCTCCTGCCGTGCTCCCTAACACCGACCCCGAGCTCGCCCGAGCTCCGGCCGCCGCCGAGGTCGACGCCGTGCTCAACTCCGGCCACCTCGCGGCCTCCCGTCCGTTCCTTTGGATGCGGAGGAGCAAGAGCTTATCCCTAGTGCCCTCAGCGCGCCAAACCACCGCTCGTAGCGCCAAACCCGCCACCACCCGAACTCCGGCCGCCGCCGTCGTCATGATTGCCGTCGCCTCCGGCCACCCTAGCTTCTCCCGTTTGCCCTGTTAGATGCGCGCGAGCCTGGGCATCCCGTAGAGCCCCTCCGCCGCTCTTTTGGTCATCGGAGGGCGAATCCCGACGCTCTCCGCCGTCCCTGGCCTCGCCGGCGACGAGCCTCGGGTCAACTCCGGCGAGTTTGACCCGGGTTTGACCCCACTGGCCGGTTTGACCCCCCTCTCTCTCACTGACATGCGGGCCCCGCCCGGCTAATTAAGTTAGGTTAGTATTAACTAAGCTAGGTTAGTTTAGTTAGACACTGACACTCGGGACCCACCGGTCAGAGTTTGACCGGACTGTGCCACGTTGACCTGCTGACGTCATCATGACGTCAGGATGACGCAGTAATGTTTTCTGGATTTGTTTTTATTCAGAAAATTCCAGAAAATTGTATAAACTTTTAAAAATCATAGAAATTCAACCGTAACTCCAAATTAAATAATTTATATATGAAAAATTATCAGAAAAATTCAAGGAATCCATCTGTACCATTTTCATGCATGTTAGAACAACTTATAGCTGCTGTTTAGCACAAATCAATTAAATGGCATTTGAATAATCACATATGGAGTTTAAATTTGAATCTTGTATTCAAACCAACTTCATTTAATCTGTTGCTAGTTGCATTAGCTCAAAACACATTCATTTTGCCATGTCATGATCATGCATCATATTGTGCATTGCATTGATTGTGTTCCTTCTATGTTGCCGGTATTTGTCCCCTCTCGATAGACGTGATACCGATGATGTGATCGTTGACACTGATGAAGACTCAATGTTATCTTCAGAAGTGCCAGGCAAGCAAAACCCCCTTGTTCATTCCGATACAATCCTACTCTCTCGCTCCTGCTCTCTTTTACTGCATTAGGACAACAACGATTCATCTGTTACTTGCTGCGGTAGCTGAACCCCTTTATCCTTTGCATGACCTGTCATTCCACAGTAAATAGATGAAACCCACTAGTATGAGTAGGAGTTGTTTGAGCCCTGTTGTGCCTACTCATTCATGCTTGTTTGTCATGCCTGCTACTGCTTAGAGTTGAGTCAGGTCTGATTCATCGGGGATGAATCAGAGGCGTGTGAACATGTCCTACTGTGTGTGAGCTAAGTGTGTGAACACGATTTGGTAAAGGTAGCGGTGAGAGGCCATGTAGGAGTACATGGTGGGTTGTCTCATTGCAGCCGTCCTCAGGAACTGAGTTCTGTGTTTGTGATCCATGATTCAGCTACTACCATACATTGGGCCCTGAAATATGACCCCGCTCGACTTCTTATTCACCCTAGTCCTCTGTCCAGGAGTTGCAAGTAGTTTCTGGTGTTTGTAGCTTACTGGAGGCTATGGACAGCGCTGACCGTAGGGGTGGGCTGTGATGCGGTAGGTACGTGGCACGGTGTACCGGATGCCCGTTTGGTGTCTCGGGAACCCTGTTCACATCGTTTGGGGCTGTGAGCGAAACTCCGGCCGGATCTCCTCATGGATGGAACCCGAATAGGCGATAAACCTGGACTAGAGACTTGAGTGTTTAGGTAGGTCGTGGTCTACACCCACGTCGGCTTTCGCTTGAAGTCTGCCGAGCACATGTCGTGTGCAGACGCTAAGTGGTGGAAACATGTATGAAGAAGTACACCCCTGCAGGGTTAACATCATCTATTCGAATAGCCGTGTCCGCGGTAAAGGACTTCTGGGTTGCTTATATCAGTTCATAGACAAGTGAAAGTGGATACTCTAAAATACGCAAGATAAGCGTGAGTGCTATGGATGGCGTTCTCGTAGGGAGACGGGAGCGGATCCATAGTGGTGTATTGATATGGTGAATATGTGGACTCGTGTGCGCCACCTCAAAAGAGTTACTTGCAGTCGTAGTTCAGGATAGCCACCGAGTCAAAGCTGGCTTGCTGCAGTTAAACCCCACCATCCCCTTGTTGATAATGATGCATATGTAGATAGTTCTGATGTAAGTCTTGCTGGGTACATTTGTACTCACGTTTGCCTATTTTATGTTTTGCAGAGAGACTTCAGTCTCACTAGTAGTTCCGCGTGGACTTCGACGTTTAGCTTGTTACCTCAGCTACGATCTTGTGCCCTCGGCAGGATCTGGTAGATAGTCAGGCTTCTCAGCCTTTTTCATTTATAGATGTCTGTACTCAGACATGATAGCTTCCGCTTGTGCTTTGATTTGTATGCTCTGAATGTTGGGTCATGAGACCCATGTTTGTAATATCTCGCTCCTCGGAGCCTATTGAATAAATACTTGAGTCGTAGAGTCATGTTGTGATGCCATGTTGTATTTGCACATATCGAGCATATTGTGTGTATGTTATTGAAATGCTTGGTATGTGTGGGATCTGACTATCTAGTTGTTTATCTTAGTAGCCTCTCTTACCGGGAAATGTCTCCTAGTGTTTCCACTGAGCCATGGTAGCTTGCTACTGCTCCGGAACACTTAGGCTGGCCGGCATGTGTCCTTCTTCGTTCCTGTGTCTGTCCCTTCGGGGAAATGTCACGCGATGAATACCGGAGTCCTGTTAGCCCGCTACAGCCCGGTTCACCGGAGTCCTGCTAGCCCAGTGCTACAGCCTGGATTCACTCGCTGATGACCGACACGTTCGATGCTGGGTCATGGATGCCTGTCCCTGTAAGTTTGTGCCACTTTGGGTTTACGACTAGCCATGTCAGCCCGGGCTCCTTATCATATGGATGCTAGCGACACTGTCATATACGTGTGCCAAAAGGCGCAAACGGTCCCGGGCAAAGGTAATGCGACACCCGTGGGAATACCGTGCGTGAGGCCGCAAAGTGATATGAGGTGTTACATGCTAGATCGATGTGGCATTGAGTCAGGGTCCTGACAGCGTTGGTATCAGAGCTTGACTGCCTGTAGGATTACCAAGCCAAACTGGTTGAAGTTGAGTCTAGAAATTCTTTAGTTATATAAGGGAATTGATTGTGGGATGGAACGTAAGGCTCTTTTTACTCCTTATACCTCATGCCCTTCTGATCTGAGTCATCTTATCTTTCCTGCGGGGATTAAGAACTAGGCTATCTTTTCTTTCTATCAGGATCACGTGTTACTAAACCGTAGACTTATAGATTGTTGGATTTTAGTCTCAGTTCAGTTCCTACTACTTCCGTATGTTAATTGTTGATCTCGGAACCTTGATATTGTGCTTCTGAGTGGTTATGCCACCATTTTTGTGAATGTCTCAAATCTTTTCTGAGCATTTACAGCCGTTATGCTGTCCGAGTCATTCCAGGTTTCTAAATAGTCTGATGCATTTGCAAAATCCTTTCCCTCTGGTTTCGATGCTCTTTTATGCCAGCTCAATCACACTAATTGTTGAGTTGAGGTATTCTACTGCCTCGACCTTTATGTTGGAATAATTATTATGACCCTAGGTGTCTCAGGGGATCAACTAGTGGTCTAGCCATGATTTGTGTCCTAGTGTGATGATTCTGGCTTTATCCCCGAAAGCATCCCGTGATGCCACTTAGTAGTAGGTATTCTACTCCTTGGGTTTTGAACCCGAGATTCACCCTACTTACTTCATTTTGATAGTAATTGCTAGCTCCCTTAGGTTATTAGTAACCTTTACAGTAGTTCTCGAGGTCCGTGGTATATCCTTCTTCCAAATACCATGAACCACTTACGGCAAAAGTTGTTGGATCAAAAGATCACAACAGGAGTGCTCTCGATGGGTTCTCCATTCATAATTGTGACTCTGCCAGTTCTACCTTTCCGCATGGATTGTCCGGAAGAAATATGTTGAACTCGTTCGACATGCTAATCTATGCATTCACAACTCAGAAAATCATATGTTCCTTTGAGTTGTCCCTCTTTAGTTGTTTCTGGCCCTCGTCTATCAAATGATAGTCAAGAGTATGCGTGCATTCATTCATCGATGCCTGTTACTCTTGTGGTCCGTCAAGCCATTCTATTCCAGAGAGTGACTTGGAGAAAACAAACTCCAGTACCTCATCCATATTTAGGATTGGGTCAAAGTAGTTGTGTTCCGCAGATCAAGTTACAATCCAGCTTCTGGTCTGCTCTACCCTGAAGTATTACCTTCTTTATAACAGGAATTTCATGAGAATTGCACCACCTTTTGTGAATTCTTGACATAGTGATACTTCACGCCATCCTTTTTCATTCCTCGGTTCCGTGTTGTTGCAGCCGGAGTACCGACAAATGAATTGTGATGTGTGAAATCAATACGCCTAGCAACCTCGTTGCTGGGTAGTTACAGGACAATAATTTCATTCTTAGTGTGTTGGTTATTGAATCATCATTCTAAGATTGATCGTGCTACCTAGTCCATTCTCCTGGTTCACTCCTCGATCGATGAGTTAGGAATTATTTCAAATCCTTGCTCTATTGATCATATCGTCTTGCCCTGAGAAGCAAGATTGTTCTCGAGCTTAGTAACATACCGGTGGTTCGTGATTTTCTGAATATCTTCTCAGAAGTATTACCAGGTTGTCACCTGACCGCTATGTTGAGTTCGTGATCAAGTTGGTTTATTCCTGTAAACCACCCTTTCTCCAAGAATCCGTGTTGGATACCCTGAGCTAGTTGGATAAGCTAAACAACAACTTGGAGAATTGGAAGATAAAAGCTTGCCTAACTTAGTTCGTTCTAAAGGGATATTCTTGTGTAGTGTGTGTTGAGGAAAGATGATATCTTCATCGATTGGTCCCTGTGATCAGTTGCTGGACCTATTGTCTTATCAATCCTTTGATTTGAGTGTGGGCTACCGTCAAATCAAATCAGTACCAACGATGCTCGTAATGTTGTCTTATTCGTGGTTGATCCCTCGAGCATACACCATTACATCTTTGGTCTGACCAATGCTATCACCGTGTTCACTTAACTATGGAATTCCTTTTAAAAGGAAACCTAGATGAATTGTTGTTGAGCCCATTGACAACATCCTTATCTCCTCCATGATTTTGTTGAACATTAAGCTAGTGTTGGAAACTTTTGAAAGCATTTGTTCATGCTAGCTCATGAAGCATATGTTCGGATGTAAGAAGTGGCTTCCTCTAGTTCATGTGCATTTGATGCAAGTTGCCGCCGTGGACTCGAGAAAGTCAATGTTGCTTCCTCTGGAATCATCGCAAGTCAGTCATGCACACGTGCGAAGTATTCTGTGGTCTGGAGACTTGCAACCTTCATTCCATATGTGTATCCTAGCACACCAAGCCACTGACTGATTTGTTCAAGGAGAAGGAGTTTCTTCATAAGAGCTAATCCGGACTTATGAAAGAACTTCGATACCCTCGTTGATGGTTCCCCCTCCAGAACTTGGTAGTGTTTTATTATAAGACTACTTTGTGGTCATGCTTGTCTTGGACAACATGTTCACATGTTTGTAGCAGAACCAGCTCATGTTTTGGAGCTTGCTATCGTAGTTCATCTCCCGAGAATCCCGCAACATCATCTCGTCGATTTGTGTTGCAAACTTTCATTTTTCTTCCTAGACTCGATGAGTCTGGAATATCCTGACACCAACCAGATCTGAATCTCAGGCAGATATGATGGTTTGGAACATTTCCCAAGAACTATAATATCGGTCCCTCGAAAACCGGTAAAGTGGATGTCGTGGCCAACACATCCAGCCGGAAGACCTGTTATTATAATATCTTGATTGAGGAAGTTGGCCACCTCCCCATAGGGATTTCGTAGGGTTTACTCCCTAGTTGCCCTATGGATTTTTGTGTTCCCGAAGTCCGACCTTTACTTGATGTTCTAGATACCAAACCATTTCAATGAATGGGATACGCTAGCACATCAAGGAGAACATTAGAAGCGGAGTGCTAAATGTCTCTCGGTCGATCATCCAGATTTTATTTCCTTGGCCCCGTCAAGGGTGAAATCTGAGAAGGTGTTATCTTCCTTTGCAGCTGCATCGTCCATCGCTATTCAC
Source organism: Triticum aestivum (assembly GCF_018294505.1). Lineage (NCBI taxonomy): Eukaryota > Viridiplantae > Streptophyta > Magnoliopsida > Poales > Poaceae > Triticum > Triticum aestivum. The sequence goes on from NC_057803.1 coordinate 517,087,261, forward strand.
CATGGTAGTATGTTGTGTTGTCAGCACCCTTGACGCGGTTGTTGATAAAACCTTGATGGTTGTGGAAATGCTCAAGTTCTTGAGAGCACTCACAAGCGCTACGTGTTATCATCGGCTCTAATTGGGATGCTCTCAGTTCCCTCGGCAATGCTGTGACCTTCTCAAACAGTGAATCCACTCTCTATTGTTGGGTTCTTCCCCAGTTACCAGAATCATTCCCAGCATTTGCATTTTGTTCCCAGCTTGCACCGCCAATGTGTCATTCTACCATGGGTCTCTTCCATTTCCGGTGATAAGCAAATTCATCCATTGCGTTGTCTTCAACAAGGTAATCCACATCATCCAAGTCCGAGTATGCCATTCTACCGACCCCCTCCAAATGATCGCTCGAGAATTGTCTTAGGCTGGTTTAAAGAGTTTCAATGATCTCTGAATCAAAAGTAATTCTTTTTGCCACTTAAGGTAATAATCTACGAATCACCCTCCTCCAGGATGTTTCGTCGTGGTATCATGGCAACTCAACTCCTTTCTACGTTGACAATCGTTTAGCACCTTCTTAGGTGTGGAATTGTTGTCTACCTAGTGAACCTTCGTCATCCGTTTCTTTCCACCCCTCTTGATGTGTATCTCGTGTCTCAACCCGAGAGATGGTCCTATGTCTCATTCCGTGAGTTGTTCGATCTTCGAGAAGATCGACCCTTCTAGAGTCTCCTTCTTCCCTCCATGTCATGTTGACAGGGTTTTTCAAGGCAAGACTTCAAGGCAATGATGGTGAATGAATCAACGTTCAACTGAAGTGCACCCTGGATCGTGAAGATTATACTAGTTTGCGTTTCCCCTTCACCTTACCCTACGCTTGAATCTCGAGACGAGATTCTTGTTTAGTGGGGGTGAGTTGTCACATCCCTAGCTTCTGGTAATGCTCTAGGCTAGCTTCATGTGTGCAACATGTTTAAATTGTATGAAATTTGAAATGGGGATGACCAAGCCCTAGCACCAAAGCATTGCAAATAGGTTCAACTTCAAAATATTTTCAAAGAACCCAAATTGGTTTGCAAAAATGTTCATGATCACTGGAAAAGGGTGAAAACCATATCCAGAGATGATGGATATTTTTCCAAGACATTTTTGGATTTTTTTGAATAAACCATATTGTATTTGACTTTGGGCATTTGAATACTATAAATAATTTAAATGTTCAAATAAATGTTGGAAATTGTTAAGGGTCACTGAAATAATTCAGAAAGCACCCATAATTATTTCCAGGATTTTATAAAATGATTTGATATTTTAAATCAAATCCAAAAACAAATTGCAGAAATAGAAAAGAGAAGCAGATATATAAAAAAAAGAGAAGCCCAGCCACTTACCTGGCGCCCACTTACCTGGCCCAGCTCCTCCAGCGGCCCAGCCCGCCACCGCTACCCTCCCTGTCGCCTTCCTCCTCGCGCCAGTAGGCAGAGGAGGGACACGGCGCACGCGCCCGAGCTCGCCACGCCACCACCCTGCTCGTCTGCATCGCCTGGCCACCGCGACGCCGCGCGTCATCTCCTCGGCGCCGCCCCGACCCCCTGGACCCCCTCGCTCTCTCCCTCTCCCTTGCTTCTCTCCTCTGCTTCCTCTCTCTCACTCGCCCGAGCGCAGCCGCAGCCGCGCCACCGTAACGCCGCGGCCACCGTCTCCCCCTCGACCCCTCGCTGTGCTTGCGAGCTCCGTCTCGACGTCCCCGACCTCCTCGACAAGCCACGACGCCACGGACGCGCTGCAACACCGCCATCACCACCGTCTTCATCGCCATGGCCGGAGATCGCCGCCGCTCGATTCGCAGCAACGAGGACGCCCCCGAGCTCACCAACCCCTTCGTTTGATCCGCTGTGAGCTGCTGCGTCGATCCCCTCCCTCCCCTGGCACTTTTTCTCCTGCTAGCGCCAATATCCACCGGAGCCGAGAGCTCTTCGCCGCCGGCCATGTCGCCGCCGTAGCCACCGTTGCCTAGAGCTGCAACCGAGCACGCGGCCGTGCTCAGTGCAACCCCAGGAGGTCGTAACACCCCCCTTTGCCTCCTGCCGTGCTCCCTAACACCGACCCCGAGCTCGCCCGAGCTCCGGCCGCCGCCGAGGTCGACGCCGTGCTCAACTCCGGCCACCTCGCGGCCTCCCGTTCGTTCCTTTGGATGCGGAGGAGCAAGAGCTTCTCCCTAGTGCCCTCAGCACGCCAAACCACCGCTCGTAGCGCCAAACCCGCCACCACCCGAACTCCGGCCGCCGCCGTCGTCATGATTGCCGTCGCCTCCGGCCACCCTAGCTTCTCCCGTTTGGCCCTGTTAGATGCGCGCGAGCCTGGGCATCCCGTAAAGCCCCTCCGCCGCTCTTTTGGTCATCGGAGGGCGAATCCCGACGCTCTCCGCCGTCCCTGGCCTCACCGGCGACGAGCCTCGGGTCAACTCCGGCGAGTTTGACCCGGGTTTGACCCCACTGGCCGGTTTGACCCCCCTCTCTCTCACTGACATGTGGGCCCCGCCCGGCTAATTAAGTTAGGTTAGTATTAACTAAGCTAGGTTAGTTTAGTTAGACACTGACACTCGGGACCCACCGGTCAGAGTTTGACCGGACTGTGCCACGTTGACCTGCTGACGTCATCATGACGTCAGGATGACGCAGTAATGTTTTCTGGATTTGTTTTTATTCAGAAAATTCCAGAAAATTGTATAAACTTTTAAAAATCATAGAAATTCAACCGTAACTCCAAATTAAATAATTTATATATGAAAAATTATCAGAAAAAATCAAGGAATCCATCTGTACCATTTTCATGCATGTTAGAACAACTTATAGCTGCTGTTTAGCACAAATCAATTAAATGGCATTTGAATAATCACATATGGAGTTTAAATTTGAATCTTGTATTCAAACCAACTTCATTTAATCTGTTGCTAGTTGCATTAGCTCAAAACACATTCATTTTGCCATGTCATGATCATGCATCATATTGTGCATTGCATTGATTGTGTTACCTTCTATGTTGCCGGTATTTGTCCCCTCTCGATAGACGCGATACTGATGATGTGATCGTTGACACTGATGAAGACTCAATGTTATCTTCAGAAGTGCCAGGCAAGCAAAACCCCCTTGTTCATTCCGATACAATCCTACTCTCTCGCTCCTGCTCTCTTTTACTGCATTACGACAACAACGATTCATCTGTTACTTGCTGCGGTAGCTGAACCCCTTTATCCTTTGCATGACCTGTCATTCCACAATAAATAGATGAAACCCACTAGTATGAGTAGGAGTTGTTTGAGCCCTGTTGTGCCTACTCATTCATGCTTGTTTGTCATGCCTGCTACTGCTTAGAGTTGAGACAGGTCTGATTCATCGGGGATGAATCAGAGGCGTGTGAACATGTCCTACTGTGTGTGAGCTAAGTGTGTGAACACGATTTGGTAAAGGTAGCGGTGAGAGGCCATGTAGGAGTACATGGTGGGTTGTCTCATTGCAGCCGTCCTCAGGAACTGAGTTCTGTGTTTGTGATCCATGATTCAGCTACTACCATACATGAAATATGACCCCGCTCGACTTCTTATTCACCCTAGTCCTCTGTCCAGGAGTTGCAAGTAGTTTCTGGTGTTTGTAGCTTACTGGAGGCCGTGGACAGCGCTGACCGTAGGGGTGGACTGTGATGCGGTAGGTACGTGGCACGGTGTACCGGATGCCCGTTTGGTATCTCGGGAACCCTGTTCACATCGTTTGGGGCTGTGAGAGAAACTCCGGCCGGATCTCCTCATGGATGGAACCCGAATAGGCGATAAACCTGGACTAGAGACTTGAGTGTTTAGGTAGGTCGTGGTCTACACCCACGTCGGCTTTCGCTTGAAGTCTGCCGAGCACATGTAGTGTGCAGACGCTAAGTGGTGGAAACATGTATGAAGAAGTACACCCCTGCAGGGTTAACATCATCTATTCGAATAGCCGTGTCCGCGGTAAAGGACTTCTGGGTTGCTTATATCAGTTCATAGACAAGTGAAAGTGGATACTCTAAAATACGCAAGATAAGCGTGAGTGCTATGGATGGCGTTCTCGTAGGGAGACGGGAGCGGATCCATAGTGGTGTATTGATATGGTGAATATGTGGACTCGTGTGCGCCACCTCAAAAGAGTTACTTGCAGTCGTAGTTCAGGATAGCCACCGAGTCAAAGCTGGCTTGCTGCAGTCAAACCCCTCCACCCCCTTGTTGATAATGATGCATATGTAGATAGATCTGATGTAAGTCTTGCTGGGTACATTTGTACTCACGTTTGCCTATTTTATGTTTTGCAGAGAGACTTCAGTCTCACTAGTAGTTCCGCGTGGACTTCGACGTTTAGCTTGATACCTCAGCTACGATCTTGTGCCCTCGGCAGGATCTGATAGATAGTCAGGCTTCTCAGCCTTTTTCATTTATAGATGTCTGTACTCAGACATGATAGCTTTCGCTTGTGCTTTGATTTGTATGCTCTGAATGTTGGGTCATGAGACCCATGTTTGTAATATCTCGCTCCTCGGAGCCTAATGAGTAAAATACTTGAGTCGTAGAGTCATGTTGTGATGCCATGTTGTATTTGCACATATCGAGCATATTGTGTGTATGTTATTGAAATGCTTGGTATGTGTGGGATCTGGCTATCTAGTTGTTTATCCTTAGTAGCCTCTCTTACCGGGAAATGTCTCCTAGTGTTTCCACTGAGCCATGGTAGCTTGCTGCTCCTCCGGAACACTTAGGCTGGCCGGCATGTGTCCTTCTTCGTTCCTGTGTCTGTCCCTTCGGGGAGATGTCACGCGATGAATACCAGAGTCCTGTTAGCCCGCTACAGCCCGGTTCACCGGAGTCCTGCTAGCCCAGTGCTACAGCCTGGATTCACTCGCTGATGACCGACACGTTCAATGTTGGGTCATGGATGCCTGTCCCTGTAAGTTTGTGCCACTTTGGGTTTACGACTAGACATGTCAGCCCGGGCTCCTTATCATATGGATGCTAGCGACACTGTCATATACGTGTGCCAAAAGGCGCAAACGGTCCCGGGCAAAGGTAATGCGACACCCGTGGGAATACCGTGCGTGAGGCCGCAAAGTGATATGAGGTGTTACATGCTAGATCGATGTGGCATTGAGTCGGGGTCCTGACAGGATGCTTGTCCAAGTAAGTACAGTACCCAAGCACCGGTCCACCCACATACCAAATTATCAAAGTATCGAACGCGAATCATATGAACGTGATGAAAACTAGCTTGACGATAATTCCCATGTGTCCTCGGGAGCGCTTTTCTCTATATAAGAGTTCGTCCAGGCTTGTCCTTTGCTACAAAAAAGGATTGGGCCACCTTGCTGCACTTTATTTACTTGTTGCTCATTACAAATTATCTTATCATAAAGCTATCTATTACCTATAATTTCAGTGCTTGCAGAGAATACCTTGCTGAAAACTGCTTATCATTTCCTTCTGCTCCTCGTTCGGTTCGACACTCTTACTTATCGAAAGGACTATGATAGATCCCCTATACTTGTGGGTCATCATTTCCCGAGATTCGATCGTCGGTATCTCAATACCTAGTTCAATCTCATTACCCACAAGTCTCTTTACTCGTTCCGTAATGCATCATCCCGCAACTAACTCATTAGTCACATTGCTTGCAAGGCTTATAGTGATGTGCATTACCAAGAGGGCCCAGAGATACCTCTCCGACAATCGGAGTGACAAATCCTAATCTTGATCCATGCCAACTCAAAAAATACCATCGGAGACACTTGTAGAGCACCTTTATAATCACCCAGTTACATTGTGACGTTTGGTAGCACACAAAGTGTTCCTCCGGTATTCGGGAGTTGCATAATCTCATAGTCATAGGAACATGTATAGTTATGGAGAAAGGAATAGCAACAAACTGAATGATCATCGTGCTAAGCTAACGGATGGGTCAAGTCAATCACATCATTCTCTAATGATGTGATCCCGTTAATCAAATGACAACTCATGTCTATGGTTAGGAAACATAACAATCATTGATTCAATGAGCTAGTCAAGTAGAGGCAAACTAGTGACACTCTGTTTGTCTATGTATTCACACATGTACTAAGTTTCCGGTTAATACAATTATAGCATGAATAATAAACATTTATCATGATATTAGGAAATAAATAATAACTTTATTATTGCCTCTAGGGCATATTTCCTTCATAATGCACCAGCAGTACAAGGAGAATCTGTACAGATGCTCCGTTTACGTTGCTGCAGAGGACTACCATCATCGCCTTCCTTACTATTTTCCTTCCTCTTTTTTGATTTTGCCTTGTCAAGTCAAACCAAGAAGAAAAAGGAATAAAATTTGCTCTTCAGAACTCATTGATGCATGATACTGACAAACACTACTTTCATGTAAGACAGCCGCATGATAGGAGGATGGAATATGTATGAAAAACAGGACGACATGACATATTGACATGTATGATGTGTAAAGTGTAAACTAAGCTCAAGGTGTTTAAACTAGTTAGAAGCAATGCAAGCTAGAAACCATATGAAAGATGAAACCAATATCACTCTGCCAAATTAAAAGGGTGGCCTAACAAATGTATTTGACCAAATTAGAAGCAATACATCGCAACAGGCTAGAAATAGTATGCAATATGCAATGAATAAAGGTGTCTCATCGTAAGTGATTGATGTAGGATACAGAAGAGAGGTAGTTTCATGTAAGAACATGGTTAACACATAGATGTAGTGTGTACCAAAAATAGGAAGGCATGTCATATTCACAGGTATAATGTGTAAACTAAGCAGATGCAATTTACCCTAATTAGAAGCATTACAAGCTGGACACCATATGCAACATGCAACCACATATCACACTGCGAGGTTAGAGCAAGCACCTATGATGGTGGTGTAGGGGAAGTGCGGTCTTCAAGTACAGAGCTACGTTCAATATCTTCATTTAGGCTTGTTGTTTCTTGAGAATCATGTGGAGAGGATGAAACTGCACTCTTTATAAGAGTAGAGGGTCTCATACTAACCCATGGGCGTGACTGTCTCATCATAAGCGATAGATGCAGGATACACAAGAACAGTAGTTTGATGTAAGAACATGGTGTGATAGGCAGATGTAGTATGTGCCAAAAACCGGAAGGCGTGTCATATTCGCATGTATAAGGTGTAAGCTAAGGAGATGCAATTTAACAAATTAGGAGCAATACAAGCTAGGCACCATATGCAACATGCAACCAGATATCACACTGCCATGTTAGAGCAAGCACCTGGGGTTGTGGAGTAGGGGAGATGGGATTTGGAACTTGCACTGCAGTAGGAGTAGTAGGAGAATCTGCAGAGATCATCTGTTTCGGTTGCTCCAGAGGACCACCATCATTCCGTGCCTTCACCCTTTTATATTTTTCCTTGTCAAGTAAACACACAAGAAAAAGGAATGAAATTCGCACTTCCAAATTTGTTGATGCATGATACTGACGAACACACCTTTTATGTATGGCAACCACATTGTAGGAGGATGGAATATGTACGAAAAACGCTAAGCAGAAGGCATTTCAACAAATTGGAAGCAATGCAATCTAGACACCATATGAAAGATCCAACCAAAATCACTTTACCAAGTTAGATGCATCTCATTATAAGTGGCACTTCAACAAATTAGAGGCAATACATGTTTGAAATGATATGCAAGATGCAACCAATATTACACTGTCAACTTGAAGGTGTCTCATCAAAAGTGATTGATGAGAGATACACAAGAAAAGTAGTTTGATTAAGAACATGGTTAATAGAAAGATGTAATATGTACCAAAAACAGGAACACATGTCATATTCACAGGTATAATGTGTTAACTAAGCAGATGCAATTTACCATAATTAGAAGCATTACAAGGTAGACACCGTATGCAACATGCAACCACATATCACACTGCCAAGTAAGAGCAAGCACCTGCGATGGTGGTGTGGGGGAATTGCGGTCATCAACTAGAGAGCTACGTTGACTATCTTCATGTAGCCTTGCTATTTCTTGAGAATCATGCGGGGAAAGATGACACTGCACTCTTTAAACGAGTATTGCGTGTCACAGTAACCCACTGGGGTGACTGTCTCATCCTAAGTGATTGATGAGGGATACAAAATAGCATTAGCTTGATGTACGAACATAGTTAATAGACATATGTAGTATGTATCAAAAACAGGAAGGCATGTCATTATCAAAGGTATAATGTGTAAAGTAAGCTGATGCAATTTAACCAAATTGGAAGCAATACAAGCTAGACACCATATGCAACATGTAACCACATTTGACAGCGCGAAGTTATAGCAAGCACCTAGTATGGTTGTGTGTGGCAATTGAGACCATCAACTGCAGAGCTATGTTTAATGTCTCCATCTGCTGGCACTGCACCCTTTAGAGCGCTGAGACGCTTGATACGTCTCCAACGTATCTATATTTTTTGATTGTTCTATGCTATATTTATATTCTGTTTTGGACATTATTGGGCTTTATTATACACTTTTATATTATTTTTGGGAGTAACCTATTAACCGGAGGCCCAGCCCAGAATTGCTGTTTTTTGCCTATTTCAGAGTTTCGCAGAAAAAGAATATCAAACGGAGTCCAAACGGAATGAAACCTTCGGGAATGTGATTTTTGGAATGAACGTGATCCAGAGGACTTGGACCCTATGTCAAGAAAGCAACCAGGAAGGCACGAGGTAGGGGGGCACGCCTACCCCCCATGCGCGCCCTCCACCCTCGTGGGGCCCACATTGCTCCACCGACGTACTTCTTCCTCCTATATATAGCTACATACCCCCAAACTACCAAATACGGAGCCAAAAACCTAATTCCACCACCGCACCCTTCTGTACCCGTGAGATCCCATCTCGGGGCCTTTTCCGGAGCTCCGCCGAAGGGGGCATCGATCACGGAAGGCTTCTACATCAACACCATAGCCTCTCCGATGATGTGTGAGTAGTTTACTTCAGAACTTCGGGTCCATAGTTATTAGCTAGATGGCTTCTTCTCTCTCTTTGGATCTCAATACAAAGTTCTCAATGATTCTCGTGGAGATCTATTTGATGTAATCTTCTTTTGCGGTGTGTTTTTTGAGATCGATGAATTGTGGGTTTATGATCAAGTTTATCTATGAGCAATATTTGAATCTTCTCAGAATTCTTTTATGTATGATTGGTTATCTTTGCAAGTCTCTTCGAATTATCAGTTTGGTTTGGCCTACTAGATTGATCTTTCTTGCAATGGGAGAAGTGCTTAGCTTTGGGTTCAATCTTGCGGTGTCCTTTCCCAGTGACAGTAGGGGCAGCAAGGCACATATTGTATTGTTGCCATCGAGGATAACAAGATGGGGTTTATATCATATTGCATGAGTTTATCCCTCTACATCATGTCATCTTACTTAAAGCATCACTCTGTTCTTTTGAACTTAATACTCTAGATGCATGCTGGATAGCAGTCGATGTGTGGAGTAATAGTAGTAGATGCAGGCAGGAGTCAGTCTATTTGTCGCAGACGTGTTTCCTATATACATGATCATACCTAGATATTCTCATAACTATGCTCAATTCTGTCAATTGCTCAACAATAATTTGTTTACCCACCGTAATACTTATGCTCTCGAGAGAAGCCACTAGTGAAACCTATGGCCCCCGGGTCTATTTTCCATCATATTAATCTCCCGTTAACAAGCTATTTTTGGTGCCGTTTTTATTTCGCTTTATTTACTTTGCATCTTTATCATAAAAATACCAAAAATATTATCTTATCATATCTATCAGATCTCACTTTCGTAAGTGACCGTGAAGGGATTGACAACCCCTTTATTGCGTTGGTTGCGAGGATTTTATTTGTTTGTGTAGGTGCGAGGGACTCGTGCGTGGCCTCCTACTGGATTGATACCTTGCTTCTCAAAAACTTAGGGAAATACTTACGCTACTTCGCTGCATCACCGTTTCCTCTTCAAGGGAAAACTAACGCAAAGCTCAAGAGGTAGCACCGTTTCCTCGTTTGCTTGTTTGGCTGGAATAGTTGTTTATTTATTGCTAAATAGAGAGCCAAAGATCTATGGATCCTCATCCGCTTGCTAATCTTTTTAAGAGATCCAATTATGATGAACCAATTGCTAGTGAGTTTTGTGCACTAGATTATCTTTATGAAGTTTTACTTGAAATTCGTGAATCTGAAAATTGTGATGAAGTACTTTATGGAGTGATTCACGATGGACCTTTAAATAGAAAGCATGATTGCAATGATGTAAATTCTATTAATGTCAATTGTTCTTACAATATGCAATACCCTAAGCTTGGAGATGATAGTTTTGCTATGACTACTATTTGTTGCAATGATCATGATTGGGGTGATTCTTCTTATGATCTTGAAAATTTATTTAAGCCCCATGATGAATATGAGATTGATAGTAATGTTTGCAATAATATTGAAAGTGGGTTTGGAAGAGTGTCAACTTTAGATCCCACATATTTGGAGAATGTTCAATCTTATGAAGTTTTTGATAAAAGTGGGTTTGGAAAGGTCATGACTTTAGTTAATGTTAATCCCACTATTTCGGAAGAGTGTCAACTTTGCATACATGTGTATCATGTTGAGAATATTTTATGTGATAGCTATATTGTTGAGTTTGCTTATGATCCTACATGTAATTATTATGAGAGAGGAAAATGTGGTTGTAGGAACTTCCATGTTACTAAATTACCTCTCGTTATGTTGAGATTGCTATTGTTTCTTTCCGCTTCCTTGCATATGCTAGTTTTTGATTGCCTTGATAATTTGTTTGCCTATAAGATGCCTATGAATAGGAAGTATGTTAGACTTAGACGTGTTTATCACATGTTTTATGATGCTCTCTTTGTGCTTCAATTCTTGTCTTTTATGTGAGCATCATTAAAATTATCAATGTCTAGCTAAAAAGTTTTAAAGAAAAGCGCTTGTTGGGAGACAACCCAATATTTATCCTTGCTGTTATTCAATAAATAATTTATCTAGCCTCTGTTTTGGTTGTGTTTTTGTGTTTAATTAGTGTTTGTGCCAAGTAGAACCGTTGGGAAGGCTTGGGGAAAGTCCTTTTGATCTTGCTATAAAAAACAGAAACTTTAGCGCTCACGAGAATTGCTGCCATTTTTATTTGGAAAGTGCTATTTAGTTAATTTTTTGCAGATGATTAATAGATAAATTCCTCACATCCAACAATTTATTTTAGAATTGACAACCCCTTTATTGTGTTGGTTGAGAGGATTTTATTTGTTTGTGTAGGTGCGAGGGCCTCGTGCGTGGCCTCCTACTGGATTGATACCTTTGTTCTCAAAAACTGAGGGAAATACTTATGTTGCTTTGCTGCATCACCCTTTCCTCTTCAAGGGAAAACTAACGCTAAGCTCAAGAGGTAGCAACGCTTAGTGCTTATCTTCGAAATACACTGGAGCGACTTCTGTCTTTTCTTTTTTGTATTCATCAACACTGCGTTAGAGTCTGAAATACCCATGCATAAAAAAACAATAGTGTGAGTATGGGTGAAGTGTGTGCACAAGTAGTACAGTGTAAAGGTAGCAGATAGCAGGTCGGTGAGAAATAAATGACAGGAGACATATGATAACAATACAACATGCATGACACACGAAATTACTAGGTTCTAGGATTTTGAAATATGAGCACAGGGATGGCTGGGAAATGCAGATGCTCCTCCAGCACACCACAAGGTGTGGTCCTATGAAAATAACAGTCGACTGAAAACAAATAGGCCAGTCCATTTTTTCTGCACCGTTTGATGTACAAAGAACGGGCATATCGCCTTCATCTACCTCTAGCGAGTCAGTGTTACGATCTTCCTCGAAACGTCAGCGACCACCGGCCCAGTCCCCTGCCTCCGCCCTCCCCTCGACCTCACCGCACCACCATGCTTGGCATTGCCCCGGCCATCCCTTCAAGCCCCGCCGACCTCCAGATCGGGCGCAAGCAGCTCCTGTGCCCCACACCCCTATGATAGACACCGATGTGCTGCTTCCCCCGGGAAGAGGCGGACTAGGTGCTCCGCGCGTGTAACATCCCAAATTTTCATTTTGGGATGTTATACATTAGATCATCATGCATATCATATTTTATTTTGCATTTTGGTTGATCCCAGAAATTCTACGCAACTCAATGACCCACGGAGAGAGTTTGGGATTTCGTTATTTTCATATTTGAGCTCTCTCAAATTTTGAGAATAGGATCATTTGATTTTATTTATTTTATCATCAATTATTTCTATTACAAAAATATGAGAGAGGGAATAAAATGACTTTCCCAAAATAAAGAAATATTGAGGATTTAATAAAAAAATCAAATAAGATTTTATTTCGGAGTTTTTCGGTGTTTTATTTGAATTTAGGAAAAAGTGTGTTTTACAAAATTGCATTTAGGGCCCAAGTAAATGTTCACCTTGTGTGGCTTGATTTTAGAAGCCCGTGAAAATTTATTTCGGAATTTTTGGAGTCCGTTTAGTATTTCTTTTTATTTTTCTTCCGAGCGGAATAATTAAAAAAACGAACCGACTTCGGGCCGTACCCGAGCGGGACACCGCCCGGGGGCAGCCTTTAAATAGCGCCGCCCCGAGCCGCCCCAGCCCATCAGCCCCGCCTCGATCCGCGCGCGCCGCCGGAGCCGCCGCCACCGACGATCCCGCCGCCCGAGGTTCGTCGCGCCTCGTTTTCCGTGCCAAAAAAAAGAGAAAAAAATTCGGCGTTCGTCGTTTTTCTTTTTCTCGGATTAAATCCGCGATTTTTCTGATCGCGATTCCTGATCCGATTTTCGTTTTAGTTTAACTTTTCGCTCGTTTATCGGAATCAGGCGATTCAAGCGCCTAGAGATTCGTCTCGAAACCCTCTATCCGTTTAACCAACTTAAACAAGTTTTTGTTACTGTAAAATTTTCCCTAGATCCAGATTACTAGAACGAAGTTGTTTTCTTTCGCCGTTTGTCTTTCGTTGCTTCGTTCGATTTGATTCTTTTTGCCAACCGGAGTTCTTAAGTTGAACCTTCTGGTTAGATCTCTTATTTGAGTTTTACCTGTGCATTAGATGAGTACTTATTGTATGCTTGTTTGTTTGTCTGCAATAGAATATCCGGAGTGCGCCGCCTGTTACTTCGAATCGTTAGGTTTCGCGGATCATCAGCAAGGCAAGTAACACTTTGATCATACCTTTTCTACTACCCAGTTTTATTGCATTAGATCAATCCTCACACATTGCATGATTAGGATCTAATTAAATTGTGGGATGGGAAGTAGATGAGGTAGTACCTATTACCTGTTTATTATCAAACCTTTGGGAGTTACTTCTACGTTTGCTTATTATGCCATGCTATGCTAGTAGACGTGGATTGGGTGAGTGAAATCCATGACAGATGTGAGATTGTTAATTAATGGTTTATCTAAGGTGGCAACTTAAACACACATCTGGGTGGATTGAGGCACCTGGGTATTCCAGGACTTGCCTGTTTTCTTTTGGACCGCCACCCAGGCTCAAAGGGATCATGAGACTATTCATACTAGAAACTTCCGTGTGCAGCCACAAGCTATTATGGGCTCTAGCATAGTTGACTAAGTCGTGCGAACTCTTACAGTGGTAGACTAGCAGATGTAGGGGATGTAGGTGGTACGGTCTACCCGATCGTAAGGTGCTAGCGCTTCTGAAAGACTATGTCTCGGTCATCCGTCTTCTCAAACACCATGTAGTGCGAGAAACCAAACGGAGGCGATCGAGTCTTGTGGGGAAAAGTGCGCAAACCTCTGCAGAGTGTAATAAACTAATCATGGTTAGCCGTGTCCCCGGTTATGGACATCTTGAGTATCTAGTACTTGGATTTTCATGTGAATCTCAACATGTTACTCTAAATTAATTTTGTTGGGTTATGTTTAATGATGATGCTTAATTGGGATTGAGAATGCTGTCAACCATTCTCAATGTTTAACAACCACCATGATAGTAATTAAATTTTATTCCTTTGAAGTAGGGAAAAATTGGCTTTACGCAAAACTGTAACCATAGAGCTTTCCACCAGCCAAATATGCATATAGTATAGCTGTTTCATTCCATTACTCTCTATGTGTTACCTTGCCAGCATATTCCATGTGCTGACCCGTTTTCGGGCTGCAACGTTAATGTTGCAGACTTTTCAGACGACGATTAAGGAGTTTTTAGGTCGTGGTTCTATACTTAGTGATGCCATTGGAGTTGATGGACTCACTTATCTTCCAAGCCTTCCGCTATTAACGTTATTAGATGGCCTTAAGCCATACTTACTGTAATAAGTTCTCTTTTGAGACACTCGATGTTATAAGTGTGTGATTGCTACTCTGTTATAAATCCTCCGAGTACTGTGTGGTGTCAGCATTACTGATCCAGGGATGACACCGGAGCACAGAGATCAGACTGTTTGAGGTCTGGTCGCTACAGAGATGGTATCAAAGCACACGCTGACTGTAGGACACGACCACTAAGTTAGAGACCTAGATCACTACTCACTCTCTTCTCTTCTAACCTCTCATCTTTTGTACTCTTTAGGATGGCGGATGCAAGGAATAAGTTCACGCAACCGGATGAAGATACACCCTTTGGACGACACTTGAAGGAAATCACTAGATACCCGAACATAGGAGTACCAAGCTTCACGGGAACCTACAACGCCACTTTACCTGAAGAAGAGCGCTGGATGATTCTAGTTCAAGTTCCAGGAAGGACGTTCATGCCAGTCACTGAGCCCATAGAATTTTCTTTTGATGCACCAACTTGGAGTCTAGGAAAGAGCATGACAACTCACATCGCCATGGGACGCATTGGAGAAGTCTACCGCAAGGATCTCAAGGATACTATCTACCAGATTTGTGGGCGCCGAGATGAACACTGGGAGATGATCAGCACCAGGAAGGATAGATCAATCGCAGCTTTTATCCAGGAGCTAAACCAGCACATTCGACGACAGGAGAACCAGATGTGCGCCGACATGATAGACCTGAAGAAGGCTAAGACTAGAATCAAGGAACTGGAGGAAGAACTCAAGGCTACACGTGAAGATTATGAAGAGGAAATTGAAGTATTGGTGGAGAAGAATGACGACCTGATCAAGAAGATTGGAATATTTATGGGAGACCCTACGCCAGTAGATGAAGACGAAGAACCCAGGAAATTAGCCCGGAAGACTACATCATCATCGACGGCACCGACTCGGAAGCAGATAGTAGCGATGATGACTATGTTGATGAAGCTGGAGCAGATATCATGGAGTCTGCAACCGAAGAATATTTCTAGTAGACCACCTCATCAGTAGTAGTAGTCCACCATGTAAATATAGTAGTCCGAGCACTTTTGCGATAGATAGATCGATTGTATGCCCTTGTTTGATTGATTGAAGTGAATTGTTTGTTTTGCCTCATGTGCATATGGGTAGTGTTTTCTCTTTAGACCCCCTCTATTCTTATATCTCATCTTTTCTAAACCCTCAGATGCCTCCGAGACGTGACCCCGGATTTGTGGATAAATAGAACCTACCAACCCAAGCCCTTAGGTCACCCATGTTAGTAACCTCGCCCGGAGCAGAGTATGTGGCTAGTCTATGGTGTGATCGGTTACCATTAAGGATTGGTAACTATGTTTTTCCCTCAGACCTAATAGTATTGGAATCTCAAGGATTGGATGTGATATTAGGCATGGATTGGTTATCAAAGTATGAAGGGAATATTGAGTGTGCTAGTAAGTCAGTTTTTCTTACCACCCCAGAAGGGAGAAGGATCAAGTATGTATCCCGGCATGAGCCAAAGAGGACTCAAGTAAATTGCCTAATAGGAGTTGTGCAGGAGGAAGTACCAGTGGTAAGGGATTTCCCTGAAGTATTTCCAAAGGAGTTGCCAGGCATGACACCGGATAGAGATATTGAGTTTTTGATTGAGCTATTGCCAGGCACAGGGCCAATATCAAAGAGACCATATAGGATGCCAGCAAAGGATTTGGTGGAAATTAAGAAGCAGATTAAGGAGTTACTGGATAAGGGATATATTCGCCCAAGTTCTTCGCCTTGGGGATCGCCAGTACTTCTAGTGGAGAAGAAGGATGGATCGTTAAGGATGGTTGTTGATTATCGAGGATTGAATGAAGTAACGATCAAGAACAAGTACCCACTACCAATGATCAACGATCTGTTTGATCGATTGCAAGGAGCTAAGGTATTTTCCAAGATCGATCTGCGATCAGGATACCACCAGTTGAAGATTCGAGAACAGGATATTCCGAAGACAGCTTTTACCACCAGGTATGGGCTGTATGAGTATACCGTTATGTCATTTGGTCTGACTAACGCACCTGCCTATTTTATGAACATGATGAACAAAGTGTTTATGGAGTTTTTGGATAAGTTCGTCGTAGTGTTCATTGATGATATCCTGGTTTATTCGAAGAATGAAGAGGAACATAAGGAGCATTTGCGTTTGGTACTTGGAAAGCTCAGAGAACATCAATTATATGCCAAGTTCAGCAAATGTGAGTTTTGGTTGAAGGAAGTAGGATTCCTCGGACATGTTATATCTGGAGAAGGTATAGCAGTAGATCCCGCTAAAGTTGAAACCGTGACCAAGTGGGAAGCCCCAACAACAGTTGGAGAGATCCGGAGTTTTCTTGGACTCGCAGGATACTACCGGAGATTTATTGAGAATTTCTCAAAGATTGCGAAGCCTATGACTGAGTTGTTGAAGAAAGATACCAAGTTCATATGGACAAAGGAATGTTAGGCTAGTTTCCAGGAGTTGAAGAAACGTTTGGTTACCTCACCAGTGTTGATTCTGCCAGACCAGACCAAAGATTATGAGGTGTATTGCGACGCTTCACGTCGAGGACTTGGAGCAGTGCTTATGCAGGAAGGGAGAGTTGTTTCATATGCCTCAAGACAACTGAAGCCTCATGAGTTGAATTATGCTACGCATGATTTGGAGTTAGCAGCCGTAGTGCATGCATTGAAGACATGGAGACATTTTCTCATTGGAAATCATTGTGAGGTGTACACGGATCATAAGAGTTTGAAGTACATTTTCACACAGAAGGAGTTAAATCTCAGACAAAGGAGATGGTTGGAGCTTATCAAGGATTATGATATGAAATTGCATTATCACCCCAGAAAGGCTAATGTAGTAGCTGACGCATTAAGCCGCAAGAGCCATGTCAATACATTAATGACGGGAGGAATACCAAGGGAGTTAGCCGAAAATCTTCGTGAACTATGTTTGGAAATAGTTCCGAGAGGTTATGTAGCAGCATGGAGATTCAGTCAACCTTGATGGATAAAATCAGGGAAGCTCAGAAAGCTGACAAAGAGATTGCCGCTATAAAGGAGAAACTGAGCAAAGGAAAAGCTAAAGGATTTCGTGAGGATGAGCACGACACCCTATGGTTTGAAGACCGCGTTTATGTGCCCAATGACCCGGAGATCAGGAAGTTGATTTTGCAAGAGGCACACGACTCACCGTATTCAATTCACCCAGGAAATACCAAGATGTATCTGGATTTGAAGGATATTTTCTGGTGGACCGGAATGAAGAAGGATATAGCGGAGTATGTAGCAGTTTGTGATGTATGTCAGAGAGTAAAGGCAGAGCATCAGAAGCCAGCAGGATTGTTACAACCATTGCCGATACCCGAATGGAAGTGGGATAAGCTAGGTATGGATTTTATCACGGGATTGCCCAGGACTCGTTCAGGCTATGACTCGATTTGGGTTGTAGTTGATCGATTGACGAAAGTAGCTCATTTCATCCCAGTAAAGACCACTTACACCAGTGCTAAGTTGGCAAAGATATACATGACCAGGATCGTATGTCTGCATGGAGTTCCAAGGAGTATCGTATCAGATAGAGGAACCCAGTTTACCTCAAAGTTCTGGAAGCAGTTGCACGAAACTTTGGGAACCAGGCTAGAATTCAGTACAGCTTTTCATCCACAGATAGATGGACAGACCGAGAGAGTCAATCAGATTTTGGAGGATATGCTGAGAGCTTGTGCGCTAGATTATGGATCTAGTTGGGACGATAATTTGCCATATGCAGAGTTCTCTTACAACAACAGTTACCAAACCAGTTTAAAGATGGCCCCTTTCGAAGCTTTGTACGGAAGGAGGTGCAGGACACCGTTGTCATGGGACGAAGTTGGAGACCGCCAGTTGTTTGGTCCTGACTTGATTAAAGAGTCTGAACAGAAGGTGAAGGTGATTCACGATAGGCTCAAGGTAGCCCAGTCCAGACAAAAGAGTTATGCAGATTCTAAACGCAAGGAGACAGTTTACGAAGTCGGAGACAGAGCTTATCTTCGAGTATCTCCACTTCGGGGAACAAAGCGTTTTGGAGTTAAAGGGAAGTTAGCACCACGATTTGTAGGACCATATCGAGTTTTGGAGCGTATGGGAGAAGTGGCCTACAAGTTGGAATTGCCCGAAGGATTGTCAGGAGTACATGATGTGTTCCACGTTTCTCAGTTAAAGAAATGTCACGCGGAGATGGCTGACATACCGTTGAGAGACACAGTGCCTTTGGAAACTATTCAGTTGGATAACGATTTGACCTACGAGGAGAAACCAGTTAAGATTCTCGAGTTTGCCAACCGAGTTACCCGCAGCAAGGTTATCAAGTTTTGCAAAGTTCAGTGGAGCCACCACACGGAGGATGAAGCCACCTGGGAGCGAGACGAAGATTTGCTCAAAGACCACCCTCACCTATTTTCTAGCCAACCCGAATCTCGAGGGCGAGATTCATCTTAAGGGGGGTAGGTTTGTAACATCCCAAATTTTCAATTTGGAATGTTATACATTAGATCATTATGCATATCATATTTTATTTTGCATTTTGGTTGATCCTAGAAATTCTACGCAACTCAATGACCCACGGAGAGAGTTGGGGATTTCGTTATTTTCATATTTGAGCTCTCTCAAATCTTGAGAATAGGATCATTTGATTTTATTTATTTTATCATCAATTATTTCTATTACAAAAATATGAGAGAGGGAATAAAATGACTTTCCCAAAATAAAGAAATATTGAGGATTTAATAATAAAATCAAATAAGATTTTTATTTCGGAGTTTTTCGATGTTTTATTTGAATTTAGGAAAAAAGTGTGTTTTTCAAAATTGCATTTAGGGCCCAAATAAATGTTCACCTTGTGCGGCTTGATTTTAGAAGCCCGTGAAAATTTATTTCGGAATTTTTGGAGTCCGTTTAGTATTTCTTTCTATTTTTCTTCTGAGCGGAATAATTAAAAAAACGAACCGACTTCGGGCCGTACCCGAGCGGGACACCGCCCGGGGGCAGCCTTTAAATAGCGCCGCCCCAGCCCATTAGCCCCGTCTCGATCCACGCGCGCCGCCAGAGCCGCCGCCGCCGCCGCCGATGATCCCGCCGCCGAGGTTCGTCGCGCCTCGATTTCCGTGCCGAAAAAAGAGAAAAAAAATCGGCGTTCGGTGTTCGTCGTTTTTCTTTCTCTCGGATTAAATCCGCAATTTTTCTGATCGCGATTCCTGATCCGATTTTCGTTTTAGTATAACTTTTCGCTCGTTTATCGGAATCAGGCGATTTAAGCGCCTAGAGATTCGTCTCGAAACCCTTTATCCGTTTAACCAACTTAAACAAGTTTTTGTTACTGTAAAATTTGCCCTAGATCCAGATTACTAGAACGAAGTTGTTTTCTTTCGCCGTTTGTCTTTCGTTGCTTCGTTCGATTTGATTCTTTTTGCCAACCGGAGTTCTTAAGTTGAACCTTCTGGTTAGATCTCTTATTTGAGTTTTACCTGTGCATTAGATGAGTACTTATTGTATGCTTGTTTCTTTGTCTGCGATAGAATATCCAGAGTGCGCCGCTTGTTACTTCGAATCGTTAGGTTTCGCGGATCATCAGCAAGGCAAGTAACACTTTGATCATACCTTTTCTACTACCCAGTTTTATTGCATTAGATCAATCCTCACACATTGCATGATTAGGATCTAATTAAATTGTGGGATGGGAAGTAGATGAGGTAGTACCTATTACCTGTTTATTATCAAACCTTTGGGAGTTACTTCTACGTTTGCTTATTATGCCATGCTATGCTAGTAGACGTGGATTGGGTGAGTGATATCCATGACAGATGTGATATTGTTAATTAATGGTTTATCTAAGGTGGCAACTTAAACACACATCTGGGTGGATTGAGGCACCTGGGTATTCCAGGACTTGCCTGTTTTCTTTTGGACCGCCACCCAGGCTCAAAGGGATCATGAGACTATTCATACTAGAAACTTCCGTGTGCAGCCACAAGCTATTATGGGCTCTAGCATAGTTGACTAAGTCGTGCGAACTCTTACAATGGTAGACTAGCAGATGTAGGGGATGTAGGTGGTTTGGTCTACCCATCGTAAGGTGCTAGCGCTTCTGAAAGACTATGTCTCGGTCATCCGTCTTCTCAAAACACCATGTAGTGCGAGAAACCAAACGGAGGCGATCGAGTCTTGTGGGGAAAAGTGCGCAAACCTCTGCAGAGTGTAATAAACTAATCATGGTTAGCCGTGTCCCCGGTTATGGACATCTTGAGTATCTAGTACTTGGATTTTCATGTGAATCTCAACATGTTACTCTAAATTAATTTTGTTGGGTTATGTTTAATGATGATGCTTAATTGGGATTGAGAATGCTGTCAACCATTCTCAATGTTTAACAACCACCATGATAGTAATTAAATTTTATTCCTTTGAAGTAGGGAAAAATTGGCTTTACGCAAAACTGTAACCATAGAGCTTTCCACCAGCCAAATATGCATATAGTATAGCTGTTTCATTCCATTACTCTCTATGTGTTACCTTGCCAGCATATTCCATGTGCTGACCCGTTTTCGGGCTGCAACGTTAATGTTGCAGACTTTTCAGACGACGATTAAGGAGTTTTTAGGTCATGGTTCTATACTCAGTGATGCCGTTGGAGTTGATGGACTC
Source organism: Triticum aestivum (assembly GCF_018294505.1). Lineage (NCBI taxonomy): Eukaryota > Viridiplantae > Streptophyta > Magnoliopsida > Poales > Poaceae > Triticum > Triticum aestivum. The sequence continues at coordinate 517,108,280 of NC_057803.1, forward strand.
ACTTATCTTCCAAGCCTTCCACTGTTATCGTTATTAGATGGCCTTAAGCCATACTTATTGTAATAAGTTCTCTTTTGAGACACTCGATGTAGTAAGTGTGTGATTGCTACTCTGTTATAAATCCTCTGAGTACTGTGTGGTGTCAGCATTACTGATCCAGGGATGACACCGGAGCACAGATATCAGACTGTTTGAGGTCTGGTCGCTACAGCGCGCCTAAGCGGGTGCTGCTTATTTTAATTGTGATTCAACTGACCCTGAATTGAAATCCAGGCGGGCTACTGACCTCGAGCAAAGGTGAAATAGTAAATGGGAGGAAACCTTGGGCATTTAGTATCACGAAGAAGATGCAGTACAAAGCGCTGAACTAGTTTCTTTCATGGGATGAATACGGTGTGAGCAGAGACGTAAGATTTGCACGAATAAGGGAAGAGCAGTACCTCTTTCTGCTGGCAGTGTTATGTCCTCCTTCTATTTTTCCAACGATCTTCTTGTGGTTCGCTGGAAACGAGAAGTTGTGGAGGACGGTGGAACCTTGGATGAACCCATGGCCAAGTTGTTGAGTGTGGTGCGGTGGCCGTCTATCGGCGGCGGGGAACCAGATCCGAGGCGATGAATGACGACGTAGTGGGAACAGGTCCAGTGCGGTGGACGTTTGTGACAGTGGAGCGGCAGTGGTGAGGCGCAGGATGGCGTGGTCGAAGTGGTTCTGGTACGGCGCACGTCGGCGTCAGCGTCGTGGAGGCACCTCTGCCTCAGCTTTAGCTGCTAAGTCCTTGAGGGCGTTGCGGTTGCGTTGGACGACGACGTCGGGGTACCGGCTCCAGCATGATGGAGGAGGGCAGTGGTGGATTGGGCGCGATTGGGTGGAGGACAGAGGAGGCTGGGGTTTCACGGCTGGTGGAGAGGGCGTTTTGGCACCCATGGAGTATGAATGGGGAAACAGAGGGAGGGGGAACTAAGGGTGATCAATGTTTCGGTTTGGGACGTGCTTGTTAGAAATTTGGGGAAAGTTACAAACTTTGCCCCCATCTAAAATTTCGGACATATTGCGGGTTGGGGGTAGGACAGTAATCTCAGGTGTCCCAAATGGTGGGAACGATAGATTTCGGCCGAGCGCATGGGTGTTTAGGCGCCCACGACGTATGAATGTTTCTCAGAGGCGGTTGAGACTGGCGTCTTGGTGAAGTTACAAACCTACACCGGTTTAGACCTTTGGACACCGGGCCGATAGGCTACACGTGCCAAAGTCAGGACAGTAGTTTCCTACCCCCAAACATTAGTCTTGCATGGTTTCGGGTGACCAGAGGCTTATTTGGCGCTTCGTTCAATATTTGGGAGCAGAAGCATTAACGTTTTCGCTTCTCTTGAATTGAACTTTAGGGATTAGTCAAACTTCACAAATCTTTACTCCTGAAAATCCTAAAACTACGATTGTTTTGGAATGGAGGGGGTACATTTGAATATACATTTTACACGAGTATATATTAAAAAATATGCAACTTACCTCAGTTCATGCATGGTTCCAGATATAATATCCTTGGTTGCAAAAAAAATAGTTAGACATGCGTATGAATATATAGCATGTTCAAACGCACAACAAAGATTGATGCCCCCTTTTAGATCTGATTTACAAATGCCATTATCTTGGGTTCAAATAGATGAATGCACTTCCTGTGAATTCGAATCTTCGAAACCCCCTTTATGTTGAATTCAACATGTATTCTATTTCGTAGCTAGCAATTTGGAATGTATCCATATAAGTGACAAATGTATAAAGTGCTTCACACTAACAACATGGAGTGCACTAATTAATGTTTATATATGAATTGCAAAAGCAATGTGTTGCCTGTATTTCAAACCGCTCTCACTCTATGGATCGATAATATGAAATAAACACATGCACATGTTAGAATTCAATAGAGTATGGGTGTCTGATAGACCAATTTTCGTTCATACACAAATTGCAAAATTCATGATCTCATCCAAAAATAATAATGCCATTTATATTTTATTTTAATGCGTAGAACCGCCTTTTACACGTAGGTGCACTATGCCTCGGCCCGTTCTCACAAACATGCTATATATCTCTCTCTATCTAACGCATAAGTGCACACACTTTATATACATTGGCATTTCTCTTTCACACACTACAAAAAAATACACTTCCGTGATGATACGTGTTTGTCACAGTAGGTCACGTTTTCTGTCATGCATGTACATCCATGACGATTTTATGACAGAATCAAGATAGTCATACCTGTGCTGTCGTAGAAGTGTTCCATGGCATTACCAAAATTATCATCACGGAAGTGTCCACTTCCATGACGATAAATCACGCGTCATAGAAGTGCTTTCGTCAAGGATGACCGACACGTGGCATCGACCATAATGACTCATCGTTAAGCTATTGGTTTCGGTTTTGGATCCGATAACCCATTAACAGCCCGGACAAATGGGGATTTTCCACATGTAAAATTCTCATTGGCCGATGGAACCACGTGTTAGCTCCTCGTTGGGACAGATGTCATCCACTCATTGGACAGGAGGCGCCTATGATACGTCGACACGTGGCCGGCCCAATAGAGGCCCATTCCGATGAAAAGGCCGGCCCAGCTAAAGGCCCACCATGTTTTTTTAGACACTATTTGGCTGGCCCATTAATAGCCTGCCATGTTTTGGGTCAAATTGAGGCCCATATCAGATCAGGCCCGTTCACAGCCTGCCGAGTTTTGGGCCAAATTACGGCCCATATCGGATCAGGCCCGTTAACAGGCCATTGTACCTTTGGGCCCATTCTAAGATAGGTTTGTATTTCAGCCTATTAAATGCCCATTTACCAGTTCGGCCTGATAATAGTTTCGGCCTGTTAGTGGCCCGTGGAGTATCTGGGATGTTGTCGGCCCGGTTTAACTTTAGGCCATTTAACGGCCCACGTAGAAACTGGGCTATTTCTTGTCCGAAGAAACTTTAGGCCTCTTAATGGCCCGTAGTCTTCGTGGATAAATTTCAGCCCAACTAGCCTATCGGCCTATTAATGGCCCGTGTAACAGTTGGGCCTAATTAGAGCCTGCGTTGAATCCGGCCTGCTTACAGCCCATCTGATAATGGCCGTGACACTTTTGGGCCTATGGCCCACGTGGATACCGGCCTGCTTAAACCCCATAATTTTATTGGGCCAAACGGGCCCGAGATATATTTTGGCCTGTTAACTGCTTGTCCTATTTGGGCCAAACATGGGCCTTAGGCAGTTTCGGCCTATATTGGCCCGTGAATTTTTCGGCTCAACGCTAGCCCAATCTAGGTTTTAGCCTGTTAAAAGCCCATTGTATTCTCTGGCCCAGCTGGCCAAAACTTTACTCGGCCTGTTAAAGGCGGGAAATAACCATAAGGTTTAGACCTGCTAATGGCCCAAGATGATTATAGGACCATGTTTTGGCCCATATGAGTAACGGGCCGCCTTGAATACCGACAACGCTGAGATCCACTGAACCTTCTGGCCTAAATTATAGCATACCGACCAAGAATAAACCTAGACTATACAACAAAGAAATTACAGCATATTACATCCCCTTGGCATCAAAGTTCACTGCTAGTGATAATAAAGGGAAACCAGACAGCAGCTTACATAAACTAGGCAGGTCGCACCAGTGGAAGTTAACAGGTGGACAAAATAATACAAAAAACCGACAACACTTCAACACAGTTCAAGAAAGGTTAGCCCGACCCAGCAGCTACAGCGCAAGCAGCTTAGCAACCTGATGAGACTGCGCTTCTTTGGCGCTCATATCCACAAACTTAAGCTGCATAGCATCAATAAACGTCCTGTACTTACAGTTAATCTTGCATAGAGATTGGAGTTCCAATCGTATTTGAGAGGAAGCATGTATTTCTGCTTGAATTTTAGACTGAAGAAGTCGAACAGATTCAGGCGGCGACTTCATCGAGCTTATGTCACTGAGTAAGTTTGACACTACATCAAGATGTGACTTCGTGGTTGTATCCCTACCCTCAATATGTTTTGGCTTCTCCTCTGGAATATGTGTTAGAGGGACAAACAATGGGTTCGTCTCACTATCATTGTGGCAGTTCTTCCTAGCAGCAGTGTTGTCACCCTGAAAGAGAAACAAGTAGGTAGATAATAGGTTTTGCACGTATAAGCATCAACGCTGTCAATTCATCTCATTTCTTTGTCAGAAATAAAGAGACATGGTTTAAAATAACATTAACATAATTGGCATTGTTCATAGTTAAGACGGCAGGAAATGGCATTATGTAGGAGCGGCCAGCTTCACCAGACCACTAGATTATAGATCAAGAACACAAGCATAGATGTAGTTCTAAACAACGTATAAGCATGAATGGTGAGTGTACTGTCAATTTATACCATTTCAGATTGGTAAATAAAGAGATACAATTTAAATAACATTAATATAATATAGCATTGTTCATAGTTGAGACATAGCAGGATATGACATTGTGCTGTTGTTGGTAGTCTCACCACACCACTAGATTACAAATCAAGAACACAAGCATACACATAGTGCTAAACAAGATAACTTGCTATGTTTGGTTTAATTTACATGGTACAAATAAGGAACTAGATTGTACAACTAAAGACTGAAATTGAGAATGACAAACTTATGTTTATGTACTTCTACTTTATAAACTTTGAACAAGAAATTTGATGAAGGCGACAAAAATAAACAACATTTGTACTCATAGCTATCCAAATATAAACAACAAAGTTTGAAGGCTCGAGGAGGACAAACTTACATCAGTAGTGAATACAGGCTCTATAAAGGCCTTGTCCATATTGATGGGGGGCAATTCAAGAAGTTTACCTCACACTCTTCTTCAAGAGTATTGCCTTTATTCTACATTTTGTTAAGAGTAAATATAGATGTGAAAATATAGGAACAAATGGTAATTATTTAACTTAAGATGCAGAGTACAAATGTAAATACAACATACAGGCAGAAGGCACTGACAAGAGCAATGCGGCGCTAAACTTCTTCAGTAACATTGGTTTATTCAATATTTTGGCAAGAGTAAATGTAGATCTGATGTGTAGAAAATGGAGGTCAAGGGAAGATAAGCTGCAAAGTGTACATGAAGAACTAGCTGACAAATATAAGGACAATAGATACTTACAAGAACAATGCAGAACTAAATTTCTTCATAGGCATTGGGTTTATTCTACATTAATTTAAGAATTAATATAGATCTGATAATTTGGAGCGAACAGTGGATAAGAAAAGATATAATGCACAATGATGTCACATAATCCACCAGGTATGAATGTAAGGACAGCGATAGGACAATAGGTACTCACAAGAGCAAAGGAGGGACCAGCATAGTTGCGATATCCTAGGTTTTGCGGCACTGGTTCTATCGCCAATATATGTTGGGTGCTATGTGATTTCTCTAGTAGCACCACCTTTTTCAAGGACTTTGCTTATACTCCTTCAGGTTCTGCAATCACCCTCTTCCCTTTCGATGTCTGAAACACAAGAATAGCATTTGAATGAAAAAACATGGTATGATGACAAATGGAATATGTGTTGATAATTGATGGGCATGGCATCTTCACATATATCATGAGTAAACTAACCAGATGGCGGTGCAACGAAGCAAAATAAATGCAAGACACCTTATGCAAGATATGTGCAACCAATAAAACCTTGCCAAATTAGAATAGGCACCTTATTGGGTGAACAGGATAGGCCATCTTCCTTTGACTCCTTGAGCTCAGAATAGTCATTAGGATCATATTCTGAATACAAATCTATAGGTCGGGAGCATGTGGGTTTCATTGCATCCACAATGGACCTCAATCCCTTGATGCCAAGTTTGTTACCCATTAAACTGTTCTGCAATATTCTTCTGATGTGCGCATTGTTATATTCATTGTGATTACGTACAATATCTGTAAAGCATGAAAACACAAATAGTAGCGAGATTATCTTTGTAATGAAGAGGATATTGTAATATAATAGAGGCTCCCTGTAACTCTTGTGTGCTATCACTGGATTCTGATGAGAGATCCCATGTGTGCTGTAATATGGTGAGTAGATTAATATAATATGGCACAACTACACAAAAAATTAGGCTCCCTGTTGGGGGGCCCAGATGTAAGGATAGTTGGCAGATGATAGGTTCATAATATACCGTATAGAAAGTTTATTGCCAAACCATAATAATGTAACACCCACGATGCGGCTATATCTCCCACGTGTCGGAGCATGACTTAGAGGCATAACCGCATTGTAGGCAATGTCGCAAGAGGGGTAATCTTTACACATCCCATGTACTGAATAAGAAAGAGATACATAGTTGGCTTACAATCGCCACTTCACACAATACATAAATATAGCATTACAATCATCCAGATAAAATCAAGTTCTGACTACGGAACCAAAATAAAGACAACCCCAAATGCATAATGTCCCCGATCGCCCCAACTGGGCTCCACTACTGATTGTCTGGAAAGGAAACGTAGTATCGTCCTGAGTCCTCATCAAACTCCCACTTGAGCTCAGTCGTATCTCCTGGAACGGTATCATCGGTCCCTGCATCTGGTTTTGGAAGTAATCTATGAGTCACGGGGACTCAGCAATCTCACACCCTCACGATCAAGACTATTTAACCTTATGGGTAGGTAACAGGTATGAGGTGGAGCTGCAGCAAGCACTAGCATATATGGTGGCTAACATACGCAAATGAGAGCAAGAAGAGAAGGCAAAGCACGTTCGAGAAAGTATGATCAAGAAGTGATCCAAGTCTACTTACGTTCAAGCATAACCTGAGACCGTGTTCTCTTCCCGGACTCCGCCGAAAAGAGACCATCACGGCTACGCACGCTGTTGATCCATTTTAATTAAGTTAAGTTTCAGGTTTTCTACAATCGGACATGAACAAATTCCCATCTGCCCATAACCACGGGCACGGCTTTCGAAAGTTCAAAACCCTGCAGGGGTGTCCCAACTTACCCCATCACAAGCTCTCACGGTCAACGAAGGATATTCCTTCTCCCAGGACGGCCTGATCAGACTTAGGATCCCGGTTACAAGACATCTCGAGAATGGTAAAACAAGTCCAGCAAGACCACCCGCTGTGCCGACAAATCCCGATAGGAGCTGCACATGTCTCTTTCTCAGGGCACACCAGATAAGCTAAGTGTATGGGAGCCAACGTAACCCAAGTTGCCAAGGGATGGCCCCGCACGGTGCTCTAGGTTGGACCAACACTTAAAGAAGCACTAGCCCGGGGGTTTAGAATAAAGATGACCCTTGAGTCTGTGAAACCCAAGGGAAAAGGCTAGGTGGCAAAAGGTAAAACCAAGGTTGGGCCTTGCTGGAGGAGTTTTATTCAAGGCGAACTGTCAAGGGGTTCCCATTATAACCCAACCGCGTAAGGAACGCAAAATCAAGGAACATAACACCGGTATGACGGAAACTAGGGTGGCAAGAGTGGAACAAAACACCAGGCATAAGGCCGAGCCTTCCACCCTTTACCAAGTATATAGGTGCATTAAAGTAAACAAGATATAATAATGATATCCCAACAAAAAACTTGTTCCAACAAGGAACAAACTCCAATCTTCACCTGCAACTAACAACGCTATAAGAGGGGCTGAGCAAAGCGGTAACATAGCCAAACAACGGTTTGCTAGGACAAGGTGGGTTAGAGGTTTGACATGGCAATATGGGAGGCATGATAAGCATGTGGTATGTATCGTAGCATAGGCATAGCAATAGAGAGAGCAACTAGCAAGCAAAGATATAAGTGATTTCGAGGGTATGGTCATCTTGCCTGCAAAGTTCTCCGAGTTGACGTAAGGTTGATCCTCGTAAATGTTCTCAATGGGTTCCTCGATCACCTACTCATCTCCCGGCTCTACCCAAAGCAAGAACACAAGCAAAGGGAGACACAATCAACCATGGTGCAATGCGCAAGCAACATGATGCAAAACATGGCATGGTATGCGGGATGTGATATGCAATGCATATGCATGCTTCGGAAGGGAAAGATTGAACCAGGCCTCAACTTGGAAAACCAAGAGTGCTGCTGGAAAGATGAGTTTATTTCGGTCGAAATCGATATAAAGATCACCAGAATCGGATGCACGGTTTGCAAATGACAAGCAAAACAATAATGGCACCAACCTGCGATTAACAGCACGATGCCATCTAAATGCATCAAGAAAGATAAGCTACTACACTCTAACATAGCAACAAAGCACATCGCAGTGATCCACTCAATATGCTTGAAAAAAGATGAACACCGAGCTATGGCTAAATCACACAATAGCAGGTTCAAACAAGCATGGCAAAAGTGCAAAAGATATCAGGTTCACAGACTTGGTGAAAATAACATGTCAGGATTTAACATAAGGAAGCAATGTTTAGAGCAAGATAATAACATGTTATAGGAACTTATCATGGCAAAGCAAGACATGGCATGAAACTACACAAAGCGTATAACAGAAGTCCCTTACTGACCATAAGCCAAAAAGGATGAGAGAATACAATGGCAACCATGTGAACATAGCAAGTTTCGTTAATAGATTCAGACTTAGCAGAAAACTGGAACATGGCAAAATCAGAATTACGTAGGCATGCTTGCGAGCTCGATGCACTCACCACAAGGCATAGCATGACAAATTAAGCATACACCCATCAAGTAGACATAATAAATAAGCTAACCATGGCAAGAACACTCTCATAGCATGCATGGATCAACTACAACAACCTCGGCAAAATTGATTAACACGTAACCAATATGCCAGGAACATTTTATAGCAAAAGTAGAGCAAGATTGAGTCATGCTAGGGTACTCCATAATTGCAAATAGAGACATGGATGGATAGAACATACCAATATCTCAAAATCATCCTTACTGAACATGCTCAAAAGAGGCATGGATCACTCTGTAGCAACATGAATACATGGCATAAAAATATCATTTGGGAAATGACTTAGAAGAATTCGAAGTCCCTGAAATCAACAACATCACGAGAGCTACTTTGCATGCTTGTGCTAGTCACCACAAAGATCACAAAAATACATGGCACACACCCCTGTAAAGATGGCATGGTATACAACAAAACACATGTAGGGCTCAAGTTCAAAGGAGGCACACATTAAACATGGCAAAAATGACAAATGTCCAATATCTGTTAAGAATCTGAAATGAACATCACATAGCACTCTTGCAACGACATTTCGGGCATCAAGATGAACTCAAACGAACATGATGCAATGGAATGAAATGAAGTGCACATCCAGGCGAACAATTTGATATGCTACACGCCCAAAACGGAGTTACGGGTGCAAAGTTATGATGCGATGAAAAATGCTAAAAATACTAGGGAACTTAGGCAGAAACGAGGTCAACCCTAATATTTTCAGATCTAGATCGGGGGCATGCGGATCGAGGTTCGACACCATCCTCGCCGGAGTTCTTGCCGGACTTGTCGGAGAAGAGGGAAATGGTGGCCGGACTTGACGCGGGGTCGACGCGGAGGCGGCGCCGGTGGAGCGGCGACCGGTCGGCGGGGAGAGGCGGCCGCGGACGACAAGACGGCGCGGTGGCGCGACGGCCGGCGACGATGGCGAGGCGGCGAAGGCGGAGCGGGCACGCCGGGTGCGGGTGGCGGCGACTGGGCCCGTGGGGGCCCGCTACGGGCCTCGGCGGGCTGGGCGGCGGGGAGGCGCGACGATGTGGGGCTCGGCGCCTCAGCGAACCAGGAGGCGCCACGTGGTGGCGGCGAGGGTGGCGGACATGTCCGTCCGGTGGAGGGGAAACGTCCGGCGGCGCGAGGGGAAGGTTAGGGTAGGGTTTGATCCAGAATTTCGGAGGAGGAGCCCTATTTATACATAGAAGGAGCTAGGAGACTCCAAATTGAGCACGGTTTTCGGCCACGCAATCATGATCGAACGACCGAGATGATGGAGGGGGTTTAGGTGGGTTTTGGGCCACTTTGGAGGGGTGTTGGGCTGCAACACACACGAGGCCTTTACGGTCCCTCGGTTAACCGTTGGAGTATCAAACGAAGTCCAAATGGCACGAAACTTGACAGGCGGTCTACCGGTAGTATACCAAGGCCACTTGGCAAGTCTCAGTCCAATCCGAGAACGTTTAACACCTGCAAAAGAATAGTGGCAAAAGGGGACGCCGGAGGACATAGGAGTGCCGGAATGCAAAACGGACAACGGGGAAAATGCTCGGATGCATGAGACGAACACGTATGCAAATGCGATGCACATGATGACATGAAAAGAAAAAAAACAAGACATGGACAAAAGCAAAACGAAGACGAAACCCAACAACGAGGAATATCATAACTTAGTGCCGAAAATGGCAAGAATTGGAATACAAATATGGCAAGTTACATACGGGGCGTTGCAGATAACAAGAGCGCAGAGCCAGTAGGCAGGTCGTAGTGTAGATAACAGGGGTTTTGCCGCTACTAATATGCAGCCTATCGATCACCTACATGCCAACTCTATTCATCTGAAGGCGCACAATTGTTACAATCCACTACTAGGAAAATGCCTACTAATGGCGCACCGGTTTTGCCTACTAATGGCGCATCACCGGTGCGCCATTAGTAGCACGCCACTAGTAATTTTTACTAATGGCACACCACTGGTGCGCCATTAGTATCTGGTATACTAATGGCGCACCATCCAGTGCGCCATTAGTATATAACACCATGCGCCATTAGTGTGCCTCCCAGGGGCCGTATTTAACCATGTGCTTTGGCACACTAATGGCGCACTGCGGATAGATGCACCATTAGTATACTTGGCATACTAATTGAGCACTCTATCTTGATGCGCCATTAGTATCCTTTGGCATACTAATGGCGCACTCTGTATTGATGCGCCATTAGTATCCTTTGGCATACTAATGGCGCACCTTGTGGTGATGCGCCATTAGTATGAATATTTGTTTTTTTTACTTTTTTGATTTTTGCGCAGGTTACAAAATATATTATTTGACAGAATATAGACAGTAGCACACAGCAACAGCAGATTCATCGAATACAATAGAAGATTAGTCTCCGAATATAATTCATCATATTAGTCTCCGAATTCAAAAGACCGAACAAAGATAAAACATTACAAGTCTCGAGACCGCGAGTATCGAGTTTGTCTTCACATTACAAGTCGATATCAATCATCTAAACTACCATCACATAGAAGAGAGCTGCGGTCATCACGATGAGCATCATCGCGATCAAACTGGTCTTCATCCGGTTCCTCCAACGCTCCCTCCTCTCTCCCGCTAGATAGCGGGCGTATCTAGATCCGGCCTCCGCCCTAGTGGTGTACCCTTTGTAATTGTTACCGCTGAAACGGTGAACCTATCTCCGACACTCCTCACAGTCATCGTAGACTCCGGGAACCTTACCCTTGTACACGACATACGACGGCATCTCTATGCACAAGCCAAACAACAGACAATACATACATAAGCAATATATAAGTATGCAACAAAAGGATCGGAAGAGAGAAGCAAGACATTAATAGCACGATTCATGGTCCTACTAATAAATAGCATCGATTACATCTAAGTTGAACGACTGTCCAAACCAAAGAGACATACAATTCATTAAAGTTTAATTACAACATGAGCCAATCAATGTTTCAGAACTACACATCACTACTTTCGACTCGACTCATGGACAGGAGCGTTGATGAAGCCACCGTCTGTCGTGATGGTCATGAAATCGCGGGCGTTGTCAGCCTGCATTTCTAGCATTCCGTCTATCTCAATGTTGGACGGTTGATATCTGAGGAAGAACTGCCCCGAGGTATGAAGGACATCTTGATGGATGATGTTCGCAAACTCCGACTGGATGCGAAAGAATTCTTGTCTGATGTCCGCATCCTGGATTGCCGACAAGCTCGCGGCCCAATCTTTGAGATTATTTGGTAGCCGAAGGTGATGATGGTCCCTTACGATCGCCCGCATGTGATGGAGGGCGTAGTAGGCATCCTTCTGACCGCCAGGCGGCTGCTTGACGCAGCAGAACATCGTATTGTGGGAGAACACGTGCTTGCCGTACTTACGAACTGCCCTGATGAAGGTGCCTCCAGATTTGGTGTAGCCAGGGAGAACATCATCAAGAACTTTCTTGATATTTGTGTAGTCTATCTTGGAGTTACGGTTCGGGTCGAAATACGTGGCCATGGAATATTTCGGGCTTAAGAGGATGAGTGTGCAATGTGTGTCACTGCACAGAACACGGAATGTTAGAAAAAAAGAACGATTGAAATCTAAGAAATCATATGTTACGGGGCGGTTAAGGGATGACTTACTCGGGAAAGTAAGGCACAAGGAAGTTATCCTAATCTGGGTTTTCCAGAATGACGTCTTCGAGGTGTGAACTCGCGACTTGGCGGTCCCCAGTGCTGCTCAAGAGCTTGGCACGCATGTAGAAGGGGTCGACGATCACGATGTCCGGGGTCTTGTCTCTAATGATCCGCATCTCCATACTCAGCGAAAACAGCCGAACGAAGGTGTAGTGCAGCGGATGAAGGTTGAACATAGCAAAGATGTCATCAAACCGCAGGACGATCGTACCCCCGATGGCGCCATCCACAAAGCCCTTGCCCTCTGGCACCTTGGCCACGAAAACCGGGTATGCCACATCATTCTCTCTGAGACGCCGCTTCTCCAAAGAAAGAACACTATCGTGCAGACTCCGCATAGCACCGGTTGCAGCACTGAGCATATTTGCCGGTAGCATCGCCCTACCCGCCACATGCACCCTCCTTGAGATATCCTTAGGTGAAGGTGGCCCGTCCTGAGCACGGATCGTACTCGGTGCCGGCTGGCTCGCACCGGCGGCCTTTTTAGTCGGTCGTCTCCGGCCCTTCTTCTTGATCTGTTGTAATGGGACCGAGTTCTGCTCACAGACCGCCTTCTTGAGCGTGTTGGGGCTGATAATATTTGGCACCTCCGCTATCTGAGGCTCGGTGAAGGCGGCAGCTGGAGGCGTCTCCTGAGAACTGAACGCCAGACGACGCCTGTTGCAATTGGGTTTCTCCATCGTACTAGCTAGATCGCGGTCGTCTTGTTTGGGTTCTTGAGAAGGAGGCCCACAGAACTCGTCATCGTACCCATGTTCGGCAAAGTACTTATCGACGTTTGTAAATGTACCATTGTCATTGTCGTCGTTGTCCGGATCCGGTGCCATATGCATGTCCGGATCCTGTGCCATAGGGATGTCCAGCATGTCCGGTAGCGTTGCGGCGTTCTTGCCATGGCTTGGCACCGGCACGACTAGCGGTCTTGTCTGTGGGGTGGTGTCCCCTGCCCCCAAACGAATCTGGCTCTTCGGCCAAAGCAGGGGCCAGCTTACGCAGGCGCTGAGGGTCATCTCATCTTCTTCGTCGGCCCCAGCGGGTCGAATCGGAGGTAACAGCTCGTCGCAGCCTGGCAGCACCCGAACCACTTCAACCCTATACATTGTGGGTGGCATCGGATTACCGTGGAACACGGGGTTGCCCGGTTGAACGATTCTGCCCTTGGCGACATCGACCAACTCGCCGCCCATGAAGTGCAGGAGAGTGCAAGGAACGTTGGCGGCGCCCTACGAAAACATGTAGGGCGTCAGGGATGCCCAGTCAAAGGCAAGGAGATGAATTCCTCGGCCGAGAGGCTTAGTTACTGTGATGCCGTCGAGCTCGGCTAATGTCGAGGCACCGCCAACGGCGGGCGTGCAATTGACGGAGGGGCCGCTTGCTGGCGAGGTGCCGGCCGGCGTACACCCGGGTGCATTAAGCTCCAATGCCAGCGTCGGAGACACCAATACCGCCGCCGCCGGAGACACCAATGGCGCCGCCGCCGTAGACACCAATACCGCCGCCGCCGGAGACACCAATGGCGCCGCCTGCGCATTGTGTGAGTTGTTGGCCGTGAAGCTGGGAATCGGGGGCGGCCCCTGTTGGCCATCCGCAATCCACGTCGTTATCCCATGAATCAAGGTAGGCATAATGCCGATAAGTGTCGATCCCAGTTGTTGTTGCACTTGCTCTTGGACCATCTCCGGAATCCGCGCCACTTGCGCCTTGAGTGCTTCAACCTCGTGCAACTGGCTTTCCGAGCTGGTCTTTTTCTCCTTTCGCCCACCAGCGCTATAGTATGACGACCATTTTGTGGACAAGCCTTTGCCGGCCACACGACCAGCTGACGTCGGCTTATTGAGCTTATCCCTGTTTTTCATTATGTTCAATGCCCTATTCAAAGGGGTGTCGAAAGGGGAGCTCTGAGACGACCCCGCGCTACTGCTTTCTTTGTCCTGCGGAAGGAACGTGAACCATTTAGAAATATTGGAGATTAATTAGAATGCAACCATATGGAGCTAATTACGCGGGGGTGTATTCCTTACCAGAACAAGCTCAAGCTCCTTGGTCTTCGGATCCGTGGTAAGCTCCTTTGTTACCGGGTCCTCCTTGTATCGGGCCCCGAGAAAGTTCCTGGTCTGCTTGTCACTGTATTTCTCGAAGTGGGGCGGTAGGCCTTGCTCGGCATGCTCCGCATCCTCCTTGTCCCATACAGGCTACGCCACTATGTAACCGCCGGGACCGAGTTGGTGGACCCCTATGTTCAACTGCCGCATTTCTTTCCCCCACTAACTTGATTCAGAGGTTGCGGGGCTCTCGCACTTGATCTTGAACTCCTTGTAGTCATCTTCGCTCATCAAAGGATATTTCGCCTTGATCTTCTCATAACTATCACCTTTGTCAATCATTGCCTTCACCGTGCTTTTCCAAGTAGACAGGGTCGTGCTTATCGTCATGAGGGCGGCACCGTTCACTTTATTACCCGAGAGGCGTGTGTTTGCGAACTCAGCGGGGAACTTGTATCGTTCGTGCAACTTCGTGAAGAGGAGGCTGTGCAAATTCCCTCGGTCCTTATGCCTTAGGTTCTCGGTGTTGATCGAGGCGGTGCTCCGGAGAATGCACCCGAGCTGAATCGAGTACCCCTTGACTACGTGTTTGGGCACCGTCGGATGCCCGTCGGAGTTCACTTCAGTAAATTCCTCCCTGACGGTGCCGAGCACGTTCGGGCGCCGGTCCTTCCGTTGCCTCTTCGGTTGGCTGCCATCTATGCGTGCTCCGCCATCATCAGTGGTGGCATCCGCGGCGCCATCATCAGTGGTGTCATCCCCGACGCCACTAGGGGTTGTGTAGTCAGGATCGGTGTCTTCCGCGGCGTCCTCATAGCGGTGAGGTTCTTCCTCCAACTCCTGGGACAGCTCCCAGAATTACTTGCCGCCCGAACCGCCGGCCTCATCATTGTGGGCCATGTTTCGCTCTAAATAGGAAAAAAAATTGGTCAAAAAGTTTGTTATTGTCAAGGAACAAGATCATGGTCTCATCATTTAGGGTTTGTCGACACCGAGGCATCCTAAAAGCTAAGCTTTTATCATTTAGGGTTTGTCGATGCCGAGGCACCCTAAAAGCCTAAGCGTACATCATTTAGGTTCTCATCAACACCGAGGCACCCTACAGAAGCCAAGGTTTCATCATTTAGGGTTTTTCGACGCCGAGGCACCCTAAATGCTAAGTTAAGTTTTCATCATTTAGGGTTTATCGATGCCGAGGCACCCTAGGTTGGGCCTAATCACTTGGCACTAATCACTTGGCTCTATTGCCACCTATGCAACAAGAATGGCGGGGCAGTTGATCCTACTTAACTAAGTACTAAGATACCCTGGCCCATGCATTAGTCGCAAGTACTCCATATGTCCTATTTTTAGCAAAGTCATGCTAAAATTCACGGAAAATTTCAGCATGACCTTTGCTGAAAATAGGACATATGGAGTACCCAAATTTGCCAGAACGGAAGTTAATCGACATTCCGGCAAACTCAAGGGCCTCTCGGGATACCTGCAATATCATTAACCCCAAGTAATGAAGTCGCCAATGGGTTATTTCAGAAGATCACAAGTAGCATCATCACAAGTACAACATCATCTATAGCTTTATATTAACAAAGCATCAGCACATATACAAAAGACCACTTATGCCAACAGTATGGTTTATATCAGATTCAGAGTTAGAAATAGGAAAAACCGGTGCTTCAAAGCCTACTGGACACAATTTACATCTATCAGTACGGGATGTCCTAACTAATTTCAAGTGTTCACAGGTGAACTTGTACCATGGATGAGCCTAGTGCTTCATTAGTCAACTGAACAGAGATAATAGGGCATAACACCATACATAAAGTGATGAGCATACATACTACTGTCCAAGCAAATTAACTGAATAGTATTGTGTCAAGTTCAGTTTGAAAATTCAGTTACTGCTTGAGTGATTTTACACCAAAAATTACTCCCAAAAATTAGAGTGATTGTATATTGACTGCATATATTCACTATACAGGACTCAATTCAGTCAAGAAAACCTATCAATTTCTGTTCACTGCATATATTCACTGTACAGGCTGTCAGGTTCTATTTCAGCTCAAGAATGACACACTCAACTTCATTGCTTCAACCACATGGACAACAGAGCAAATGTTGGAAGTTGACAATATACTTTAGATTCACACATGCTCCCCTAATTATTTTGTCTGTATCTTTAGATTATCTACTTTAGGCACAATCATACACAATTCTGACTAATTCATCATTGTAGGCCAGCATGAAACACACTCCTCCAAAAAAAGCCTAAAATTCCACTATTATTGCCTGTAAAAAGGCCTAATATCCACTAGTATTGCCTCTAAAAAAGCCTTAAAAGTCCACTATTGTTGACAATCAAAATATGATCTGAACTGTAAGGAGTTAACTGAAAAATGAGTGGTTGTTGGCATGAGGGAGTAAACTGATGTACCCTGTTAGTTTGAATCCATGGACTACCCTGTTAGATTGGGACTGAAAAATAGGTACCTGCTTATCTTTCTATTCCGTCACCAACAGTGGCTTTTCCAAGAATAATATCCCTGCATGAACATAGGTGAGAGGTTAACTAACTGCCTCAAAGGCATAATCAATGCATCAGCTCGAAGAAATAATGCGATTGACACGTCAAAACTATGACAGAAATGTAAAACTTGATGGCAACTACGACATGGCAAGAAAGAACTCATATGTAGTGATGGCAGAACGTATGAATTTGCCGCGGCAAAATTTGGTTCTCCCTAAAAACAAAATGGAAAAATTGTGGTGGAACGAATCTAAATTTGCCATTCACTACATATTGGAAATTGCCCTAGAATACTCCTACCAGTTCTGAACTAGATCAAAAACTACATATCACAAAAATACCATGGTACAGAATGGTGGTGAAATTTGCCATGACATTTCTACTAGTGCACTAGGTCATGGCATGTCATCTGTACTAGTCTACTTGGTCATGGGATGCAATTTGGGGTGAGAAAACTAAACACAAAATTCGGATGTGCCTCTACTGGGTCATGGCACATCAATTTACAGATAATCAAACTAACAAAAATGAAAAAAAGATGGGGGGTTGAGGATGTTGCCACTAGCAGTGGAAAAGGAGGAAGGAGGAGGCCCTCCCCAATCTTGCAACCATAGACTGCCACGGTCGAGGGGAGGGAGGGAATGGGGAATGGTGGAGAGAGGGAGGAAGGAGGAAGGAGGAGAGGTACCTGGTCGCCGAAGGGGTTGGGGTCGGGGTCGGGGTCCGAGCTCGTCCGGTTCCTCGCTCGCCGCGGTCGAAGGAGAGCAGGGGGCCGGTGGCGGAGGACGGCAGGGGCAGGCGGGGTGGAGGGAGTACCTTGGTTGGGGCGGAGCAGAGAGGGCGACGGGGCGACGGAGCGGCGAGGGCGACGGGGCGACGGAGCGGCGAAGGCGACGAACGGGAGGATGAGGCGCGGAGGACGGCGGCGGTCGAAACCCTAGGCGGTCGCTCGCTCGCTTCTAGGGTTGGGTTGGGGTGAGTCGATCGATCGATGGGGATCTGGTGGCGAGGGAGAGAGGGTCGAAGGGGATCTGGCGAGGGAGAGGGAGATAGCTAGGGGGAAGCTTACTAATGGCGCACCAGACCTCGGTGCGCCATTAGAAATCTTTTTTTAGATAGCAATGGCGCACCCCGCAGTGGTGCGCCATTAGAAATCTTTTTTAGATAGCAATGGCGCACCCCGCAGCGGTGCGCCATTAGAATTTTTTTATTACAGTTCAAGCACAGGTTATATTGCACCTAACCCAATCCACATCAGAACCATCCCACTAGCCCGACTGGTCAACACACAACACACACACCAAGAGGTCCTGGGTTTGATTCCCAGGCTCCGCAATATTATTTTTTTGCGTTTTAAATGTTGTTTGATATTTATTTGTGTTTAAATATGTTCAAACTTGTTTAAATCATAACAGTAATATTTTTTTATAAAAACAGTAATAATTTTTTAAAAAATATTTTCAAATTTGTTACTTGAAAATATCATCGGTGGCGGCGGTGGAGCGGGGGGGTGCGGGGGGTGCCCGTTGGCGGCGGTGGAGCGGGGGAGGGTGCGGGGGGGCCGGATGCTCGGCGGCGGCGGTGGAGGGGGATCGAGATCGAGTGTCCTCATGAATTCAAAAAGTGCCCGTGAAATTTAAAAATATTCATGGTATCAAAAAGTGCCCATGAAATACAATCGAGAAATGAAGACTACGATTTAAATACAATCGATCTTAGCTAGCTATCTGTTCACAATCTTCTTGCCCTTCTTTTTCGCAAATGGAGTTCTTCTGTGGAATAGACGTCCTTTAGGTAGGGTGGTCCTGCTTCTTCTTGTGGTGTGTGCTGCTACTTCATCGTCGTCGTCATGCTCGATCTTCGGGTCACTGTACTTGTCGAAGTCTTGCTCATTGGCTACTCCATCCATTCCGATGATCTTCCTTTTGCCTCTCCTCACGACAACATGACTGGGCTTTGACGGGTCGGTAATGAAGAAGCATTGGTCCACTTGGGAAGCCAGTACCCATGGCTCATTTTTCGCGGTGACGTTTGCGCCCGCGGTCTTGGATTTGGCTTCGGGTATAACCATGGTGGTGAAATACCGGTCTTCTTTTAGGACGCTCTTGGCCCATCTGACACGGAACATCGGGACCTTCTCTCCAGCGTAGCTCAGCTCCCAGATCTCCTTAGTCCTTCCGTAGTATATGTCCTTGTCGTTATCGGTGTAGGATTCCATCGTTACCCCGGAGTTCTGATAACCATCGCTCTTCATGTCCTTGTCCTCGGTGTAGAATGTGTAGCCGTTGATATCGTATGCCTCATTGGTCATCAGGTTGTGCTCGGCGCCCTGTGACAAGGCGAATATGAGTTGTTCTTCCACGGAAGAATCCTCATGTAAAGGGTATGATAGAAGCTTCTGCTTGAACCAACGCGTGAAACATGAGTTGTGCTCTTTGATTATATCTCCGTCCGTCCTCTGTTGGCCTCTGTGATTCTACGTCTTCTCAATAAAGGTTTTGTGGTCTACCACCCAAGGATCGACCATGTCTATGTGTTGTAGTGCGACTAGGTTTGCCCTTTCAAAGTCGGCGAGTCGACCCTCGAAGTCGACATGCATTTCGCGGCGACCCTCACGGTGACCCCATCCAGCGAGCCTGCCGAGGTGCCTGTTGACGGGCAGACCAATGGGTTTCTCGATGCCTAGATAATTCGTAGGAGATGCACTCTTCGGTCAGAAAGCCCTTGGCTATACTTCCCTCTGGACGTGACATGTTGCGAACGTATCCTTTGATGACACCATTCATCCTTTCGAACGGCATCATGCTGTGCAGGAACGTCGGCCCAAGTTAGATGATATCCTCCATGATATGGACCAGCAGATGCACCATAACGTCGAAGAATGCGGGCGGGAAGTACATCTCAAGCTCGCATAGTATCACCACAATCTCTTCCTGTAGCCTTCTGAGTTGCCTCACGCCAATCGACTTCCGAGAGATGATGTCGAAAAAGTTGCATAGGCAAAATAGCGTTTCACGGACATGCGCGTCCATGATCCCACGGATTGCAACTGGAAGTATCTGCGTCATCAGCACATGACAGTCGTGAGACTTCATCCCGCTGAACTTCTGCTTGGCTGGGTCTAGGTATCTGCTTATCTTCCCCGCGTAACCGTAAGGAAGTTTTACTCCTACGAGGCAGGTGAAAAACTGCTCGATCTCCTCCTGACTTAGAGTGAAGCACGCGGGAGGGTAGTCACTTCCGGTCTTCTTGGCCTTTTTGCCTTTGCGACGAGTTTCTGTGTCCTGCTTCGCCTCATCATCATCATCATCATCATCATTAGCGTGAAGCTCCTGCCTGATGCCCATTGATTTCAAGTCTGCCCTTGCTTTCGGCCCATCTTTGGTCCTCTCTGGCATGTTGAGCAGGGTACCAAGCAGACTCTCGCACACGTTCTTCGTGATATGCATGGCATCAAGGCTGTGAGGCACACGGTGGATCTTCCAGTACGGCAAGTCCCAGAAAACAGACCTCGTTTTCCATACCTTCAGCAGCGGCTCTGGTGCCTTTCGCTTCTTTCCCGGCTCTGACGCCTTTTGCTTCTTTCCCGGCAGTGGGCAATCTTTCCAATTTTTCAACAGCTCGTCTATTTCCTCGCCGCTCCTCGTACGCGAGCGTTTTCGGGGTTCGGTTTCACCATCGAACAGATCCTTGCGTTTCCTCCACGGGTCATCGTCGCGAAGCCACCTTTGATGTCCCATGAACACGGTTTTCAAAGATCCGGGATCTCTATCTAGCTGGCGATATGTTGTGTCATCCATGCACCTTACGCATCCAAAAAATCCGTGGACTACCTGCCCCGTGAGATATCCGTAACCGAGATAGTCGTGCACCATCGTGAGCAGTGCGGCTCTCATAGGGAAATATTCTTTCTCTGTGGCGTCCCACGTATTGGCTGGCGTTTTCCACAGCGTGTCTAGCTCCTCTTTCAGCAGCCCCAGATACAGATTGATGTCGTTCCCTGGTTGTTTTGGCCCTTCAATTAGCATACTCATGTGAATGTACTTCCTCTTCATGCACAACTAGGGGGGAAGGTTGTACATCCACACAAACACAGACCACGTGCTATGTGTGCTTCTCTGGCTGCCAAACCGATTGACTCCATCGGTCCTCGCGCCCAGCACGATGTTCCTTGGATCCTTCCCAAATTCTGGGTATTCGAAGTTCAACACTTGCCACTGGCTCGCATCCTTAGGGTGACTCAGCATCTTGTCTTTTTTATTTATCTCCGGATCATTTCCGTCATCTTCCCACTTCTTATCCTCCCTATCCGCGTGCCAACGCAGGAGCTTTGCTACCTTAGGGTCCGCGAAATACCGTTGCAGACGAGGAGTGATCGGAAAGTACCACACTTATTTTCGAGGAGCTTTCTTCCTCTTCTTGTATCGAGTGACGCCGCACACCGGACATATGGTAGACTCCGCGTGCTCGTCCCGATAAATGATGCAATTGTTCATGCACACATGGTATTTTTTCATGTGCGGTAAATCCAGAGGACACACGATTTTCTTCGCCTCCTCGAAACTGGTCGGGCACTTGTTCCCCTTGGGAAGACATTCGTGCCAGAATGACATGTTCTCGTCGAAGCATGCATCGGTCATTTTGTGTTTTACCTTCATCTCCAAAGCCATGAGCGTTACTTTCAGGCGGGTATCCTCGGGCCTGCATCCTTCATACAATGGAGTAACCGCGTCTATCTCCAGTTGATCCAGCTTGGCTTTCTCTCGGGCGGCAGCTCTTGCGTTATCCGTCTGCTTGAGAAGCAGCTCTTGAATATGAGGGTCCTGCACCCAGCCTCCATCGTCGTCTGCTCCGGCATCTTCATCTTCATGATCATGCCCTTCGTCTTGATCTTCCTCATCATCATGTACGGCATCTTCTACATGATGACTGTGTATAGCATCACCGTCGTGATCATGTCCTAGAGATTCTTTGTCTTCTCGCCCGCCCTCGCCGCGGTGGTACTTGTCTTGTTGCCCTTCCTCATTTCTTGCCCGCCCCCCATGGACGACTTCATAGTCATCTTCATCACCTTGCCACCGATAGCCATCCATGAAACCATGCAAGAGCAGGTGGTCCCGCACCTACCCAGAATCTGGGTCCGCAATAAGGCTCTTCAGCTTGCATCTTCGACACGGACATCTTATCTCTGTCTCGTTCTTTTGAAGCATCTCGGCCTTCGCGGAGCTCAAAAACCTATTCACGATGCCTTCGGTCATCGTGCGGACCATGGTCACCTGCGGGGTAGAGCAAAACGATATTTTAGAACCAAGAAAAAATTTGGCATGACCTTCCCTAAAAATAGGACCAAAAAGAATGCATAGTGCCAAAATTCTCGCCGAAACGAAAATGAATCAACATTCCGGCAAAATATTGGCAACTATCGCATTTCAAATACCGGTACCTGCAAACACAAACATATATGCAACACCACAAACACATGCAACACCACAAACATACATAGATCTAGCTAGGCCACAAAAAGTGCATGTGCACGTTGTTGGAGCGAGCTAGGGAGAAAAAAAGTAGATCTACATCATGAAGATAGCTTTCCCCTTACTTACCTATCAAAAAAAGGTAATTTCACCACTTAATTTTGATGAATCTATGGTGGAAATGAGGTGAGGAGGAGGAGGCAGCCGAAAGCTTGGAGAAGGAGGTGGAGGGAATGAAGTGGGGAAAGTGAGTGGGTAGGTGTGGGGCTGTCCAAAATATCTTGTTGGGTCCCAGGTTACTAATGGCGCACCACCTGCAAATGCGCCATTAGTAACCCTGCTTACTAATGGCGTACCTGCATGTGGTGCGCCATTAGTAGTTTTGTAGAAAAGTAAAATATATATATATATATATATATACTAATGGCGCACTTTTACAGGGTGCGCCATTAGTAGTTTAAACTAGTAATGGCGCACTGTGAGGCGGTGCGCCATTAGTAGTTTTGCAAAAAAAAGAATAAAAAAATTCAGTAATGGCGCACTCCATGTCTGGTGCGCCATTACTAGTTAGAACTAGTAATGGCGCACTTTGGTAGGATGCGCCATTAGTATGTATGTAAAAATGAAAAAAAAAATTATCACTAGTGGCGCGCCAGTTTTCTGGTGCGCCATTAGTGTCTTCCACACTAATGGCGCATCACCAACTGGTGCGCCATTAGTATATAGTAGTGGCGCACTACTGCCTTGGTGCGCCATTCGTGTCAATCCTATCTATAGCCCTTTTCCTAGTAGTGATCAGTTTAGTCTATCAAAGACCGTGCGGCTCCCACCATTTCTGGGGTATTATGGCAGACGAACTCGAAGTGCGAAATCATTTAGCAGAACCGACCCAATAGAGGTGTCGACTGTAGATGTCCCTGCTCCCCTTCCTGACAAGGAACATACTGTGCTTCCCATACAGAACACCGCACGGGCCGCTGGCCGAACCATCGGCCCCCACCGCCTGTGTTCCTCCACCACCACCACCCCCAGCCCCGCCCCCACCCGCGTCGAGTTTTCTTTGTTCGGCGAGGCCCCACCCCCGCCCCCCACAACCACTGTCCCCACCCGAGCCCCTTCCTTTTCACCGGCGAACTCTGGCGAGCTCTCAAAAATCGAGTGACTCAATTTTGAAATTTAGTCTACTGTCATTTAACTAGTGTGGAATATAAAAGGGGAAAACCATAAGCATTGCGAGTATAGTGTTGAGCGTGCCATGGAGTATTTGAAGGTGCAAACCGGACAATGGCAACTTCGCAACCAATGTTTACTTTCAACTAACAAGTAAGTGATGGACAAGAAATCAGAGTAAAGCAGTGGCGATCTATTTTCTTGCTGCGATAAATAAGTTGAGCAGATACGAAAGAGTACCACCTCTGGTGCGGCGCCGTGTATGCATCTGCTAAGAATTTAACAGTGTTGCGGTAGCGATGGCTGTCGGTGGCATGAAAGCAGATCTAGGTGGGTAGACGGTGGCGGAGGGGCACGGTGGATGAGACGGTCGTGGGAGCGGCGCCGACAAGGTGGACGACGACGGGGATGAAGCGAGAGGATGAGATGCAAGGATCCCGGTCCGAAGCCGTGGATGAGAGAGGTTGACCTCTTGTAATGGATGATGGTGTCGGGGTATCAGCTCCGGCATGGTGGAGGAGGACGGCGGTGGATGGGGTGGCGGATGGAGGAGGCTGGGTGGAGAGGGTGTTTTGGCGCCCACGGAGTACGATTGGGGAAATGGAGGGAGAGAGGAAGGGGGAACCATGTCTTCAGTGCGCGCTTGTCTCAAATGCGAGGAAATTTACAAACTTAGCCCCTGTTTAAAATTTCCTACATCACAACAATATTAGTCGGTTGGGGATAGGATGGTAATCTCGCATACACCGAATATTTGCCGACGAGAGTTTGTTTTTGGTGCCCACCATGTATGAATCGGGGAGGGAGTCGATTTTGGCCGAGGAGACACTGTGTTTTGGCGCCCACCATTATATATATTTTCAAAAGCACAACACCCTTTATACATAAATATGGTTTACAAATGGCATGATCTCAGATTCATAAGGCTGTATCCATATTAATTTGGATTTTCAAATATTTGAAACCACTTTATGTTGAAATCCAATGTATGCATTCCTCGCTAACTGTCTCCAATTAATGTGTGTTTCATGTGTGTTTTTTTACTTCTCAAACATGTATAATGTGTTTCACACACATAACATATAGTGTAATCCCGTTTAGACATTAATTGCATATAAACCATGCATTGTCTCTAATTAAAGAATATATGGATCACTAATATTGATAAACCATATAACATTACACGTGTCCCCAAATTCAAATGAATATGCATGTTTGATACACCAATTTGCACTATGATATTATCGATGTCGTGATCTCCAGTTTAAATATTTGAATCCCCTTGAATCCAGATATTCATCTCATATAGCTATCACTCATGCTTATATAGGAGTATCTCTCTAGACCTATACACGTTCATCGTCTCTCGGGTATCTCTCGTGCTACCTGTATGTCGACAATGATCTTTTATCTTCGTAACACACCGACGTACTCTCTCCCTCGACCTCCATCACTCTATCTCTCTCTAAGTATATCTCGCTCCCTGCTATGTGTCTCTAACTATGATTCTCCATGTGAAATCTCTTTCTCTCACACAAACACAAACTTCGTCTCCTGGGGTCTCATTTCTCTCTACTATTCCCCTGTCTGCCACTCGCATTTACACCCTCTCACACAGAGATGTCTTTCGCTCCTTAGGTATGAGAAGCTACGGCTCTTCCTCTTAAATATCTCTTTCTCACATAGAAACACAAGCTCTGTCTCCCAGGGTCTCATATCTCTCCACCATTCTCTTGTATGTCACTCACACACACTCTCTCTCCCTAGAGATATCTTGCGTTCCCCCATATGTCTCTCTAGCTATCACTCTCGTTGTGAAATATCTTTCTCTCTCGCAGACACAATACTCCGTCTCTCGGGATCTCATTTCTCTCTAATATTTGTTTGTATGTGAGTCACATGCACCCTTTCTTCATCTCTCTCACACCCACACACATAACTCAGCCTTCTGATCCACTCGACTCATATCTCTAGCGCACACTATCTAGCATCTTTATCTTTCTATTTATCTGTTTCTCCATCAACCTTCTTTCTCGCCCTCACTGTTGCTTCCTATCACGCACACTATGTATGTTTCTCTCTACATGCAGTCAAGTGCCCTCCTTTTATCTTTTTCTCTCTCACACACATAACTTCACCCTCTGAACCACCCGGCGGTCATCTCCAACACTCAAACTAGCTGATGTCCCTCTAGCTAGCATTTCCATCTCTGTATCTATCTGTAGTTTCTCCGTCAACATTTCTTTCTCGCATGCACTCTTGCTTCCTATCACCCAGACTATATATGTCTCTCCATACATGCATTTATAGGTTGATCTCTTTTGCACAATCATTGTGTCTCACTCCCTCTGCTCGCCATAGATGCATGCTCCAGCCCACACCACTATCTCTTAACGACAAAAACACATGCTCAATTGTCGGGACTTCTTCCCTGCACTATCACATGCATGCATATTGCCATACCGACACGTCTCTCCCATGTCATTGATCTTATGACTTATGTCTTCTTTCTTTTATCTCGATCATGCGCGCGCGCACACACACACACGCGCGCGCGCGCCCATGCATGTTCAAGGTCTCTATGTCTCCATACCTAGTTAATTACCCTCAACCCTAACGCCACATTGAATCGTTCTCTTCTTGTGTGCACATAACTTCCGTCTAGATGGGTAAAACACACACTCACACTTAACAATCTCCTTCTAGCTACCCCCCTCTCACTCTTCCCCTATATCCCCAAAACTAATAAGACCATCCCTTCGTTTAATTCCCGCCTACATGCACCATCAATATATAGTAGTCTTCCTCAGTGTCTCTCGAACAAACACATTCTCTCAATGTCGACTCGTCTCACGCGCACACACCTTCTCTTCCCTCTCTACGGGCCTTTTCTCTCTCGCACCCCATCGTTGGTGGCCTCTGCCATACACATCACCTGTCTATGATGAATCCACACACACGCGCGCGCACACACCCCACCCCCCACACATGCACGCACCCCCCACACACACTAAGACTCCATCTCTCTCTCTCTCTCTCTCACACACACAAGCACGCACCCACCCACCCCCCAGACACACAGGCACACACTAAGACTCCATCTGACACACACATGCTCTAGGCTGAGCATTTGTTCCTACCACCCTTCATCCAACCTTACCCGTATGATAATCAGTCACCTTAATTTACTTGTATAACATGGACATATTCCACTTTACTTTAGTAGTTAGCAAACTTACCATCTCTATAAAAAACGAATTGGTGATGATGGTGTGCCTGCCATCTTATAATATAGACCGTCCGATCTATATCTGATGGATAGAAAGCAAACTATGATAATTTTACAAAAGGTACCCACACCTCTCTCCACAACCTCATTGCTGAGCAATTAAAAAACGAAGTCTCTGGAACAGTCTAGCATGGTGGCCACTGCCGCCTGCCGGCGCCGTCCATCCCCATGCCTCCGCCCAGTCCGACCACCAGTCACCACCACGCTCCACTCCTCCTCACCTTGTCTCTCATCTTCCATTTTTTCGTTGAAATTCTCGAGATACCAGTTTTCCGATAAAATTCTCGAGATATCATTAGTTTTTACACATGGGATTACTCTTGCATGGGTCAATCACAACAGGTGTTTTGTAAAAAAATGCATATTGATGTTTGGTGCAATGCATGAGCATCTTTCTTGTATTATATAACGCAAATCACGAGCAGGAAGTGACATTTGTTTACACAACCACGTTAACATGGCCACGTAAATCACTAGCTAAAGTGTAATACCATTATAATTATATGCCGATGCAAAAGGTTGAGTACATGTCCGAAGAGTAGAGTCGCAAACATGCACTGTGTCTCTCAGAATCTCACACACACACACCAGTTACGTGACGCCCACTTAAGCAGACACGTATGTTACTATTTGTGCACCCGCGGGCGCACATGATGGTGCGCATTTATTTAAGCCGGACAACGAACCTAAACAGTAGTTGCATTCATTCCCCTCCCGCCGCCTCTTCTCTGGTCACCGTCGCCCGATAGGCGGTAGCCATGGCCCGGCCGAAGGTAATGACATACGCCATACTCCCACCAGAGCGGCGCTTTAATCTGGAAATTTAGTGGTCATCCATGCATCTTTTTGTGCTAGCACTCCTATATAAGGGTTGACCTTGTTTAAAAAAAATATAAGGGTTGACCGGTCGCTTCCCGTGGACGTGCTGGGTGGTGGAAGAGGAAGGACAAGGGAAGCGGGCTGTGGAGTAACGTTTTTTACCACAATTTCTTATGAAACTGAGTGCAATAATTGAGTAGTTTTGCCAACTACCAGTACTACACCTGAAACGGTTCAAAACCAATACTCCCTTGCCAGCACGCGCTTCCCGCGTGAAACGGTCAGCATCACCCCGGAGCGTCAGTGCCACATTAATGCCCGGCTAGAGTGGAGGCGACCTCTCACTAGCGCCGGCTTTGAAGCAGCGCGACGACTGAGAGAGCACCGCTTCCCGGTGCACGCGACTGCTGCGCGTCAAGGCTGGCCATAGTTTGTATGAGTCTCCATCGTGGGGAGCCACACTAACTGCGACGATATGGATCGTTCCATCGATGAAGGACACGTGGGACTGGAACTACGAGACAGACATGTACCCAGGAGTGGACGTATGAACCTGAGTAATGTAGCGCAGTAAGTGAAGTAGAAAGGCACAAATAGCATGAACATGTGTGGCATATAGGCATTTGTCTACTACATACCACTAAATGTTGTACGTGCAATGCATAGTGGTGTTATGGAGTATGTGCCTAAGTACTCTACTACTACTATATTAATTGGAGCCACACCTTAGGTTTTATATTTGTTTACGTGTATGCCCTGAGACCTTCCAACTAGACATGTCTTTCTCTCCGGGTCGCACTTTCTATCATTCATACCACTAGTACTACTACGTGTGGTCTTCGACCCAGAAGAAGAAGTGGAGACGCTCTACCACGCTGTTCATATCCCACTCCTTTCGCTGACGTGTGGGACATCTAGCACGTGCCGTGTTTGGCACTCCTTCGTCGTAAGAGTTGAAACACTAGCATTCATCAGAAAAAAATCAGCAGTGATACTATACCACGCGGTTTCCTTGCTCCTTGATATCGGAAAGAATAGTACTTCCATTCGCCAACATGTGGGATGATGACCATTCTGGTCCACTTGCCATGCACGCAGAACTCCAAGGGAGTGTCACCCCGGTCGTCACGCCACAGTAATAATGACTAATGAGCCGTCAAATCACAGGCCCAACCTTTCCAATTGTGAAGTTGCTCGGACGAAGGAACCATCATGACTTCGTTGAATTCCGCTTCTTAAAGAAAACTACTATACCAGCAGTACTTCTAGCTACAGTAGTTACTCTAGAAGAGGCCTCCTTTCATTCATAGGATAGGAATTTTATAGGAATATGAAAATCATAGGAAGTGAGATGATATGCATCTCAATTCCTATAGAGAAAGAGATGCCATTTGATGTATAGGATAGGAATTTTCCATTGAGTCTAGGCTAATGTACTGGTAATTTGCTCTAAAAACTACAATAGTAAATAGTAGTACCGGTACATGCTCGTACTCAGACACAGACACACACACACTAACTACTGCTAGTACTACTACTTCTCACATGCTGGCCAGACGCTGTCGTTCTCCTTCCTGTCTTTGTCGGAGACACCCCACCGTGCTTGAATCTCCACCGACCTCTCCGCAGCAACGCGTGCATCCTCTTCTTTCTTGCGGCGGCGGGCCTCTCTTTTCTCGAGTGCTTTCTGACTTCTCCACTCCCTCTGTGCGGCTTTGGCCGCCTCTTTCTCTACCGCCAATTCGGCCTTGGCAGCTTCAAATTCCGCACACATAAGTGTGAGGTCACGAGCGGCGATGAACTCGGCATGGCGGGATGCCATCGCTTCCCTACCATTTTGTGTGCGGTCGTGGGCGGCGAGGAACTCGGCGCAACAGGATTCCATTGCTTCCTTACCGATTAGTGTGTGGCGCGGTGGCATGAACGACGCTTGGTGAGAGCTCTAGGGTGGAGTGGCCGGACAACCGTATAGTGCATTGGTTTGTCAAGAGCTCAAGGACAGAAGACGAAGGAAATTTGGATTCCCCTTCAACCATGGTCATTTATTATCGAGTAAAATGCATTGGCGGTCATCGAACTTGTGTTGATAGCTCACTTTGATCATTATATTATACGTGATGCACACATTAGCGCACACCGTCCATAGAGGCAAGTAGCATGTACGCATGCAGACACTCACGCTCACGCTGTCAAACCATGCTAATGCATGCACGTCGCCCTCTCAATCAAAGTCCTGCTCATGGCGCAACGCAAACGGCGAGCCCTTTACCTGCGCGCCCTGGCGATTGATACGTCTCCAACGTATCTAAATTTTTTGATTGCTCCATGCTATATTATCTACGGTTTTGGACAATATTGGGCTTTATTCTAGTTATATATTATTTTTGGGACTAACCTATTAACCAGAGGCCCAGCCCAGAATTGCTGTTTTTTGCCTATTTCAGTGTTTCTAAGAAAAGGAATATCAAACGGAGTCGAAACGGAATGGAACCAACTGGAGAAGTTATTTTTGGAAGGAAAGCTACCGGAAAAACTTGGAGTGCACGTCAGGAAAGGAAGGAGGGAGCCACGAGGCAGGGGGCGCGCCCACCCCCTAGGGCGCGCCCACCCCCCTAGGGCGCGTCCTCCACCCTCATGGGCCCCTCGTGCCTCCCCTGACGTATCTCTTTCACCCATATATACCCACGTACCCTAAAACTATCGAGGAGCACAGTAGATCGGGAGTTCCGCTGCCAGAAGCCTCCGTAGCCACCGAAAACCAATCTAGACCCATTCCGGCACCTTGCTGGAGGGGGGAATCCCTCTCCGATGGCCACCTTCATCATCCCGGTGCTCTCCATGACGAGGAGGGAGTAGTTCTCCCTCGGGGCTGAGGGTATGTACCAGTAGCGATGTGTTTGATCTCTTTCTCTCTCTCTCGTGTTCTTGACGTGATACGATCTTGATGTATCGCGAGCTTTGCTATCATATTTGGATCCTATGATGTTTCTTCCCCCCTCTACTCTCTAGTAATGAATTGAGTTTTCCCTTTGAAGTAATCTCATCGGATTGAGTCTTTAAAGATTTGAGAACCCTTGATGTATGTCTTGCCCTGCGTATCTGTGATGACAATGGGATACCACGTGATTCACTTGATGTATGTTTTGGTGATCAACTTGTGGGTTCCGCCCATGAACCTATGAATAGGGGTTGGCACACGTTTTCGTTGTGATTCTCCGGTAGAACTTTGGGGCACTCTTTGAGGTCCTTTGTGTTGGTTCAATAGATGAATCTGAGATTGTGTGATGCATATCGTATAATCATACCCCTGGATACTTGAGGTGACATTGGAGTATCTAGGTGACATTAGGGTTTTGGTTGATTTGTGTCTTAAGGTGTTATTCTATTATGAACTCTAGGGCTGCTTGTGACACTTATAGGAATAGCCCAACAGATTGATTGGAAAGAATAACTTTGAGGTGGTTTCGTACCCTACCATAATCTCTTCGTTCGTTCTCCGCTATTAGTGACTTTGGAGTGACTCTTTGTCGCATGTTGAGGGATTGTTATGTGATCCAGTTATGTTATTATTGTTGAGGGAACTTGCACTAGCGAAAGTATGAACCCTAGGCCTTATTTCCTAGCATTGCAATACCGTTTACGCTCACTTTTATCATTAGTTACCTTGCTGTTTTTATATTTTCAGATTACAAAAACTATTATCTACCATCCATATACCACTTGTATCACCATCTCTTCGCCGAACTAGTGCACCTATACAATTTACCATTGTATTGGGTGTGTTGGGGACACAAGAGACTCTTTGTTATTTGGTTGCAGGGTTGCTTGAGAGAGACCATCTTCATCCTACGCCTCCTACGGATTGATAAACCTTAGGTCATCCACTTGAGGGAAATTTGCTACTGTCCTACAAACCTCTGCACTTGGAGGCCCAACAACGTCTACAAGAAGAAGGTTGTGTAGTAGACGTCAAACTCTTTTCTGGCACCGTTGCCGGGGAGGTGAGTGCTTGAAGGTATATCTTTAGATCTTGCAATCGAGTCTTTTAGTTTCTTGTTTTATCACTAGTTTAGTCTATAAAAGAAAATTACAAAAAAATGGAATTAAGTTTGCCTCATACGCTTCATCTTTTTAATATCTTTCATGAGTATGATGGAAAGGATAATTGTGCTCAAGTTCTAGAAGAAGAAATCTATAAATTGTTTGGCACTAAATATTTGAATGATGAGCATGATTGCAATGTTTTTAGTACGAATTATTTGAATATCCATGATGCTAATGATATACAAAGCCACAAGCTTGGGGAAGCTATGTTTGATGAAGATGATATTTTTTGTCCCCCAGGTTTTTATGAGCAAATTTGTTATGATGAAAGCATGCCTCCTATCTATGATGATTATTGTGATGACACGTATGTTTTAAAGAATAATAATAACAATGAACCTTGTCATCTTGATCTTAATTTTAAATCACATGATAGTTATTTTGTTGAGTTTGCTCCCACTATTATTCATGAGAAGAATTTTGCTTCTGTGGAGAGTAGTAAATTTTCTATGCTTGTAGATCATGAAAAGAATGCTTTAAGTGATGGTTATATTGTTGAATTCATTCATGATGCTACTGAAAATTATTATGAGGGAGGAATATATGCTTGTATGAATTGCAATAATATCAAGTTTCCTCTCTATGTGCTTAAAGTTTTGAAGTTATGCTTGTTTTACCTTCTTATGCAAGTTGATTCTTGTTCCCATAAGTTGTTTGCTCACAAAATCCCTATGCATAGGAAGTGGGTTAGGCTTAAATGTGCTAGTCATATTCTTTATGATGCTCTCTTTATGTTACAATTCTTATCTTTTATGTGAGCATCATTGAAATCATCATGCCTAGCTAGGGGCGTTAAATGATAGCGCTTGTTGGGAGGCAACTGTGATGCCCCGAGACCGATGCACCAGGTGTCTTCCAGTTATTCGCTGTCTTGCCATGTCATTTGCTTGTGTGTTGCATCTTATCATGTCATCATGTGCATTGCATCATCATGTTTTCAAAACTTGCATCTGTCCCGGTCTCCTAGTTCCTTCCGTTGTCCGTTCTGAGCCCAGGCACACTTGCACGCGCCCGCGACACGTCTGAAATATTATTTTATAAGTGGCCGAAAAATGTTCTCGGAATGGGTTGAAAGTTGGCATGCGGTGTTGTTATGTCGTAGGTAGGCCGCCTGCTAAGTTTCATCGTATTCGGAGTTTGTTTGATGCCTCAACGGATAACTATAACGGCAGTATAGCCGGTCTAACGTCGGACGTTTTCGGTCTCCGGAAACAGTCGCCGAGCTGCATTCCCCCTCTTTCCTCTCAATCCTATCCCTTCTTCACAGTCCACTACCTACCGCCAGGCCTAACCTAAGCTCTCTCGTCAGACCGCGAACCTCCTCGCGCGCGTGTCCGAAAGATGTCCCGGACCCGACCCGGGCAGTCGTCACCGTTGGATCCGGATCATCCCCAAACGTCTACAAAACATCTCCGTTTTGTTTATTGGACTCCCTAACCAATTTATTTCTGACCGCCTGATTACGATCGGACGGACTGAGTTAACCCCTACCTATATAAACTGCCTAACCATAATTTCTAGGGACTTGTACCATGCTCCGCCGCTACCAGCCGACAGCCTCCCTTCAATCTCGGGATTTCCTCCCGATCCACCTGCTCCTCTCTTTCTGGGCAAATTTGACTATTTTGACCTGTGGACGAAATCAATTTACAAAATGAACTGCCCGTGAAACTATTTCACAGCACTGACCCTTTTGTGTAGCGCCCGCCACGCAGGCGCCACACCCTTCGGTGCAGCGCCTAGCTCGGGGGCGTTGCACCTTAGTCCACCGTGGCAGTCCTTGGGCCCGCACCCAGCAGTGCAGCGCCTCCTAGCTAGGCGCCACACATGTAATGTGCAGCGCCTAGCATTCGGGCGCTGCACTGTGACTTATCCAGCGGGCTGGGCCCCCCTCCCCACTCCCCCCACCCCACACACCCCAACCCGAGCTTTGCCCCCTCTCCCACTCTCTCCCCCTCTCAAATCCTCTCCCAAAACTTGCAAATTTGAAGAATTTGTCCGTGGATTTCGAAGTCATACCCTCCCTCAAGGTAATCTTCTCCGATCCCTTGTTTTGATCCAAGTAATGCTAGTTTGGGAAACCCTAGTTTTGTTTGGATCTAGAGATTTGCATGGAGATGTGAGATCTTTGTTTGCCAATTTCCTATGATTAGGCTTTGTTAGTATGTTAGGGTTATTCTTATGGGTGTTCTTATGTTGGTGCTAGGGTTATGGTTAGGGTTATTGTTAGGGTTATGGTTAGGGTTAGGGTTATGGTTAGGGTTAGGGTTAGGGTTAGGGTTGTTGTTTGATATATATATATATATATTAGGGTTTGTATTCCGTGTTAATCCTTAAATTAGTACTCATGGAAGAAATGTTACGATGTGTTGTTTGAATGCTTATAGGGATGGGAAGAACATGTGTGTTTATTCATCATGGGGACAAAGACGCCTTCTTGAAAGGCAATATTGAACCGGATCCGGATGAGCTAGATATGTTGTTTGATAGTAGTCCTAGCTATGCGGAGCTCTTGCAACAAGTGAGGAAAGATTTGAATTGGATGGAACCTAGTGATATCGTTGAGTTGGAGGGAAGGCATAATGTAGGTTTTGGAATGCACATCCGTTGGAAGACAATGCGTATCAACTCGGAGCAACGTTGGGTTGCATACAAGGAAACGGTGGCCGATTCACTTGACAAGGCTCTTGAGTTATTTGCAACGAAGAAGGTTGATTCAAAATTTCATTTGGACTTGAAACAGAAACCCTCCCCTTTGGTTGCTAGTAGCCCCCCACCTTTGAAGCGAGATGAAATTGTTGAACCTCTTTTGACCAAGAAGTGAGGCCAACATTGAGCCCGTTTACAAACAACCAAGATGAAGCTTTGCAAGAGGACAATGATGAGTATGCAGACGATGACAATGAAGTTGATCTCCATGACAACAATGTGGGTGATCTTGACAAATATCATTTGCAAGAGACAATGGACCATTCCATCCCTTTTTCCCGTGCATATGCATCGGATTCGGATGACGAAGGTCCCGATGAACAAGTTGATGAGGAGGGGTTCACGGTGAAGGAGTCCGAAGCTTTCGAGAAGGTATTCAGTCGGGATCACAAGACACCATTGTTCAAGGATGTTAGTCTCGCGGATGAAGCCGTTGTGGATGGTGGCAAATCTATATCTCTTGGGGTTAGGCCAAGCTCTCACCATGATTTGGGAGACGACAAGAACCGGATTGGTAAAGGGTGTAAGTTCGAAACCTTCTTGGAATTGAAGATGTGGCTCGACAACTACTCGGTTACGCATTATCGTCCACACAAGGTGGTGCATTCGGACATCAATGTGCGCTACACGGTTGCATGTGCATGTGAAGATGAAATATGTCCGTGGATTGTGCGTGCAAGACCATGGAAAGGAGGTCCCACTTGGCACGTAGTGAGTTGTGTGCCAACTCACATGTGCCGAGGCAAAAGGGTGGATGGCAAGATTGTGTCCCAAGACCACAGACAACTCACGTCTGAGTTCATCGCTTACAGGCTCTCCAACTCAATATCCACACTTCCAACAATGAGCGTCCAACATGTCATTGACCTTGTGAAAGCCATCTTTCATTACAAGGTGAAGTACGGCAAGGCATGGAAGGTGAAGCAAGCCGCATTTAAGATGTTGTATGGTACTTGGGAGGAAGCATACAACCGAATCCCTAGGTTGTTGTTAGCCATGGCCGCCACAAACCCGGGCATGGTTCATGTTGTCGAGCCTCATGGGCACCAAACAACGGTTTATGAAGGAAAGAAAGTCCGAGTATTTGGCCATGCATTTTGGGCGTTCGAGCAATGCGTGAGGGCTTTCGAACACTGTAGGCCGGTCATCTCCATTGATGGCACGTTCTTGACCGGACAATACAAGGGCACCTTGTTGGTTGTGATAGCAAGTGATGCCAATAACCGGGTGTTGCCATTGGCATTTGCTTTGGTTGAGGCGGAGAACAATGACAACTGGGAGTGGTTTATGCGTCTTTTGAGGACGAAGGTGTTACCCTATCAAAGGAAAATTTGTGTCATATCGGATCGGCATGCAGGAATTCTTAACGTAGTGGAGATTGACATTCCCGGGCATGCTCCGTTGCACCATCGATGGTGCATGAGGCACTTTTGTTCGAACTTCTATAGGGCATGTGGCCTTAAGGAGTTGGCCGATGATCTTCAAGATTGTTGTCTTGCTTTCTCCGAGAAGCGGTTCGCCACTTTGTTGAACAAATTGCTCGCACACAAAAAACTTGATCACGGGGGTCAAGACTTTATGAATAGGCACATTCCCCACCGGAACAAGTGGGCATGTGCTTTTTATGAAGATGGCCAAAGATACGGTCAAATGACAAGCAATATGGCCGAATGCTTCAATAGGGTGCTCAAAGGTGCACGTGGATTACATGTGACGGCAATAGTTCAATACACATTTGACAAGATGAATGCGTACTTTCTAAAGTACTCAATGGAAACTGATGCACAGATAGTGGGTGAGAACCCGCGCAAGTACAAGTACAAGTTCCCACCCAAGGTTGATGAATGGTTAGAATTTCAATCACGAAAGGCGGACTCAGAAGAAGCTATATTATATGACAACGAAGAGTGGAAGTATGAAGTGAAAGAGCCCGGAGGAACCACAAACGATGGCCGGCAACATGGAGGTCGGGCTTTCAAGGTGTCGTTAACACAATGTGATTGCTCTTGCGGGAGGCCATTGTTGCTTCATCTCCCATGCTCACATTTGTATACCGCCGGTCGCGTTAGAAATGTGGACATCAATCACCCACGCACCATGAGGGAGTTGGAGTTCTCAATCATGACGGTCAAGAAAACATGGGCTCCCCGCTTTCACCCATACTTTGACCAATCACAATGGCCGGAGTACCATGGAGTTCAACTATGGCCGGATCCGGAGTTGAAGGTCGTTAAACGTGGTAGACGTAAAACAAAGCGTTTTAGAGGCGACATGGACGGATGGGGCCATGGTGGCCGCCGCGAAGCGGGAAATGATCAATTCCAAGAGCCTCGTGAGAGCTCCCGTTGTGGGGAATGCAAAGGTCATGGCCACAACAAAAGAAAATGTACGAAACCAAGGAAAAGGTCCAAGAAAAATGATGCAAGCAGTAGCCAACAAGGAGCTACACAAGGGAGCCAACCAAGTGGTAGCCAACAAGTGCCAAGCCAACCAAGAGGTAGCCAACAAGTGCGAAGGCAACAACGTGGTAGCCAACAAGTGCCAAGGCAACCAAGTGGGAGCCAACCTAGTGGTAGCCAACAAGTGCCAAGGCAACCAAGTGGGAGCCAACCTAGTGGTAGCCAACAAGTGCCAAGGCAACCAAGTGGGAGCCAACCTAGTGGTAGCCAACAAGTGCCAAGGCAACCAAGTGGGAGCCAACCTAGTGGTAGCCAACAAGTGTCTAGCCAACCAAGTGGTAGCCAACAAGTGCCAAGCCAACCAAGTGTTAGTCAAAGAGGATCTAGACAACAAAGAGGTCGGCAACTAGGACTTACAAGAGGCCGTGGTGGTGGTAGTCTAGGCCGTGGTGGTGGTAGAGCTCGTGGTGGTGGTGTTGGCCGTGGTGATGGTCTTGGCCTTGGTGATGGACTTGGCCGTGGTGATGGACAAGGGCAAGGTCGTTATAGAGGAATGTTTGGATACCTCGATGGACCATTTCCGTATGTTGCTCACTAACTATAATGTTTCAAATGTTCTTGTTTTCCATATGTTATTTTTTTCATATGTTCCATTTGTTTGTATTGTCTTTACTAACCATTATGTTTCACTCATTGTAGGTATGGCAGCTTCCCAACCCAACAAACCAACAATGAAGGAGGATGGCGAAGATGAGATGGCGGGATGGTGGGAGAAGGCTGCGAAGAAGCTTAGAGAGGAGGATGCAGCCAAGCTAAAGAAGAAAAAGGAAGAGGAGCTTTAGGAGAAGAGGAAGGAAGAAGAGAGAGCGTCAAATGCGATGCGCACTAGGGAGCAAGCATTGGTGAGGAAATGTGAGGAGGCACAGAAGAAGCGTCAAAAGGATTTTGAAGAAGGAACCATGAAGCTTTGGGCAATTGCAGTTGAAAAAAAAGAGAGGGAGGAAAAGATATTCATGGAGAGGGTGGTTAAGGAGGCCCACCTCATAAGGAAAAGGGAGGAGGAAGAGGAAGAAGAGAAGAATAATAAGAAGGGAAAGGGGCATTGCTCTACGCAATAGAGCTATGTCATCTTCAACTTGCTTGTGGACGATAATCGTGTTATCCTCTTAACTATGCTCTTCGATTTGGTTGTGAACTACTATGTGTCATGAACTACTATCTCTCCTCTTCGATTTGGTTGTGATCTACTATGTGTCATGAAGTACTATGTATTATGAATTAGTATGTGTCGTGAAGTACTATGTGTAGTGAACTACTATGTGTCACAGTTCTTTGCTTGCTATGTGTCGTGAGCTACTATCTCTCCTCATCGGAATATGTGTGCGTGTGCCAAAAATTTGCTAAGTACAGGTGCAACGCCTAGCTGCTGGGCGTTGCACTGCACAGTGTGGCGCCTCGGTGCTAGGCGCTGCATGGGCTGTAGCTTGCAAACAGTGTTTGCTCTCTGTTTAGCTCAGTCCATGTGTGCAACGCCTCGGCTCTAGGCGTCACACTGTATAGTGCAGCGCCTAGAGCTGAGGCGTTTCACACATGGACTGAGCTAAACAGAGAGCAAACTTTCTGTTTG
>NC_057803.1:517147722-517182714 GCF_018294505.1 Triticum aestivum
CACACTGTACAGTGCAACGCCCCGTAGCTAGGCGTTGCACTGTAGAGTGTGGCGCCTCGGTGCTAGGCGCTGCATGGGTTGTAGCTTGCAAACAGAATCATTATCAGGTAGAGATGAGGAAGGGAGAGGGGGACTTGGTGCACCCAGAGGGTGATTGTCATGGTTCAGAGTTCAATGTGATTGAGCAGGGAGTTGAGGTCACCCTCGAGGATCCAGACCAGTTCAAACATGTCGAGACTGCCAATGTGAATGATCAAGATGAGGGCTTTAATGGTGAAGCTAATGAAGATCAAGTTCAACATTATTAAGACAACAAGTGCAACATAGAGGACCAAGTTCAACATTGCTAAGACGTCAACTTCAAGTTCAACATAACTAAGACATACAAAGAGGATCAAGTTCAACATAGAGCTACCACAAATAAAGGACTATGGCTGGTTCCTAAGAAGAGCTAGTTCCTTGAGCGCTTTTTGGCTAACTTCTTGACCTTCCTAGGAAGAGGAACACGCTCCCGCTCCGGCTCCGGTTCCTCCACGTCATCGACATCATCATCCAAATAGTCATCCAAAGCCGCCATCCGTGAGGTGCCGACCGTCCTTTTGCCTCTTTCGGTGAAGTCTTCAGGTGTGTACTTGTTGATTCCCTTTCTAGGCTTTAGCATATATGCAGACCTAACCTAGTACGCCCCCAAGGTCATATCATCATCAGCAACCTATGCATCAACAAAAGATATGGAAAGACCGTGTGTGAGGATATAGTTAGCAATGCATCAACAATTGGATATATATACTCATGCCATACCTCTTGGGTGACCACACCCACATCCTCATCCTCCAAATGATCACCATGGCTCTGGCCCGAAGCGGGATCTGATGGTGTCGCCGACCTAGACCGTTCTGGTGATACATACTCGGGGTCACGACAACCAAAAAGGTTTGATAGCCGCCTTAACTTTTGGCCCTGGCGCTACAACATGTACAAGTGAATGAGACATCGAACGTAGCAACACATGTTAAGTGCTAGTTTGAAGGAGATGTGAACCTTGATGAATGCTCGAAGTGCACCTTCTCCATCGCTTTTGCCAGCCGGGGTTGTTTCAAGAATAGTCTCGGTCTCATCAGCTGCTTTCTTGATCTGGGCACGCTATGAACAGAAATGGTATTAACGTGTTAGGCAAGCGAAGATGTGAATAGTGTGAATGAAAAGCAAAGAGGGCAAATACCACAAAGTTCATCATTGGAGCTGAAGGGATCACTGAGTTGCCTTTCCTGACTAATGCGTTGTACTGGTGTTGGGCTACCTCATCAAAAATAGTGGGTTCTTCCAAAATCTCCTCAGCATACGCCGGCTTGCATACCTCCACACGGGTACTTGCAAGAAACCATGTGAGATAGTTGTTGAACGCTACAGGGCAGTGCTCACGAAGCTGGACTCCTTTTCCAGCCCTAGCTTGCTCCACACTAAGTGCAAACTGTACGACATACTTTCTGTGATGCTTGGCCCAATCCTTAATCTTCTGCTGCCTTTTCCTATCCAACCTGCAAGTTAGAAACATAATATTAGTAGCATCGAAACCGCCGAGAAGCTGCTAAGTACTCAAGGTTAATTATATCTTACGCGTGTAGCAACTTGTCCGTGTCCTCCCACTCCGGCGGATGTGCCTGGAACAAACCAAACTGACGGCGCACTCGATGTGGGAGGTGAAGCTCAACCGCCCAGTTGCATATGAGTGGGCACCGCATACGCCAGAGATCCCTATCCCTAGTGCACATCGGATTCAGCCTGAACTCTAAAGGGTTACCAAAACTATCTCCTGTTCCATACGGCTCCCATATCACCTGCAAAATGGGATAGAATGCAAAATTGATATCGAGTTGCAATAGAAGCATCATAATCACTTATGCCATGTCAATTCACCTGCTCAGGCGTGATCGCGTCAAGCTCACTCTGGTACAACTTGTACATGACCGAGGGATCATCTGTCGTCTCATTTATCACATCCCACTTGTAAGCCCAAGTGGGTAGCCGTAGTAGGTCGCCTTTGTCGTCCCAATCATCGTACTTCACCTTCTTCGGACGTCCAACCGGCAAACGCTCGCAGCTCCATATGGAAAGTGCGAGCAAACAACCACCAATACCTCCAGATGACCTACAACAGGCTTCGTCCAACTGCACATAAAAGAGAACATGGTTCAATTAAGAGCAAGATCGCATTCATAATGTAGCAATGAAGTGAAAAAGAAACAACTTCATACCTGTCTATACAAGTAAGCCAGTGTCGCCGAACCCCAACTCCATTTGCTATCGAAGACGGTCAACGCCTTCAGCCACATCCATGGAGCATTCTTGCCTGTGCCATCAGCAAACATAGTCCTGGATATCACATACCACATGTAGACACGAGCATATATCTTGACCGTGTCCTCATCAGCTTCCGGTGGGCAAGTACCAAAGTGCTCAATAATCCACGTGAAAGTAGCACCGGCTGCGACTCTTTCCTTCTTCTTGTTTTCTGCTGCTGGTTCCGGACGCTCCGGAGGAACCATACCGATAAGGGCATGCATCTGCGCGCGCCACCCATCGGAGTCGGTGCTCATACATAGAGGATTCCCATCGATAGGAAGACCAGTGATCATAGCAATATCCTGGAGCGTCACTGTCATCTCCCCGGTCCGTAGATGGAAACTATGTGTCTCCGGCCGCCAATGATCAATAAGCGCGGTGAGTGCTGGAGCATTGTTGGGTGGCGTCGACCGTCTGACCATATGAATGAAAGGGAGAAGTCCTGTCTCCCTTACATACGGTGTGTATCGCTCATCATAGCGCATCCACCCAAGGGTGACCCCGTGAGAACGAAGCTTCAAAGGTGCAAGCGCCTACAAACAAACAATTCATAACATTACATATGGGGCATTTGTGTTTGAAATAAATACGAAATTCATAAAACATGCCACTTTCATTATTACCCGCTGCTCCACCGCCATAGCGTACGACCGGTGTTGTTTGTCCCAGTGATCATCGAGAAGCCAAACCATCCTAACAATTTTGAAAGAAAGCTTTCTTGTCAACACGATTATCTTTTCAATACAAATAAACTAAAGTGCGCCTACTAGATGCAAAATACAAAGCATATGTATCCAAACCATTCTTGCCAATACAAATGTAATTTCAATAAACTAAACTAAACCTACCTCATGCAGGATTCAATACAAATATCTTTTCCATATAAATAAAATGTCAACCTATGTATCCAAACTATATAAATAACATGTCAACCTATGTATCCAAACCACATTCTAGTCTAACAAGGGTTCCCCAAATCTAATACATGCAAGATTCAAACAAAATTCCCTAAATCTAATACACACAAGATTCAAACAAGGGTTCCTCAAATCTCGGAAATAGCATACATTCTATGGATAGAAAGAAGGGGATCGGAGAAAAGTACCTTCTAGGATGGATTGGTGAAGGAATCCACGGGCTAAATCGTCAGATTTGAAGATTTTTTAAGAGGGGATTGAGAGGGGGAGAGGAGGAAGCCGCCGGCCGCCTGTTCTGTAACTCCTCTGGAACGAATGGGTGGGGTGGGGGGGGGCAGCGGGCGGCTGGCATCTAAGTCACAGTGCAGCGCCTGCGGGCCGGGCGCTGCACATTACGGTGCAGCGCCTAGCTCTGAGGCGCTACACTGCTGGGTGCGGGCCCAGGGGCTGCCACGGTGGACTGAGGTTCAACGCCCCCGAGCTAGGCGCTGCACCGTAGGGTGTGGCGCCTGCATGGCGGGCGCTACACGAAAGAGTCAGTGCTGTGAAATAGTTTCAAGCGCAGTTCATTTTGTGAATTGATTTCGTCCACAGGTCAAAATAGTCAAAATTGCCCTCTTTCTGCCCCTAGCCGTCCCTTCGATCCATCCATCCAGTCGATCCAGCCACCTCCGCGATTTGCAAACCCAGCCAACCAGAGCCAGCACCCACTCGATCCACCTCGCCGGTGCCTCCTCCTCCAAATCTGATCGGGAGAGGAGCTCCGGTTCTGAAGCTTCCTTGCGCCTGTGGTCCCGCGCGCCCCGTGCCCCGCAGCTGGCCCTGATCCAGATCGAGGCGAGCTCGTTCCCGTCTGCCGCTGGCGACCGAACCTGCAGCTAGAGAGATGAGCTCGTTCCCCTCTCTCCCTTCTTCTCCTTCCTCTGGTTTTCTTTCTCAATCCTCTATCTCTTCTGTTGCCATGGACAGCTGCTCGCCGCCGTGTTGATCTGCCTCCGCCGGCGTTTGAAGTTCCCGTGGAGCCCGTATATGGCACCCCGCCCCCCCGGATTCGCTCTTCCTTCGCCCGGTCCGTGCCCTGCCTCCATTCCGCGCCGTTTTCGCTGTTGTCCCTGCGCGCTGACCCGATCGCCCCGCCTCATGGTCTGCCTTTGCCGCCGGAGACCAAGCAGCGCCGCCTCGCCTGCTTCCAGTCCCGCTCCTATTGACCACGCCCCGCCTGCATCACGCCTCTCCCGCCTTGGATCCGGCCGCTCTTGCCATCCCGCACCTCCGCGCCAAGTTCGCCGTCGCCGCTTCCCTGTGACCTCCAGGCGCCGCCCACAGCTCCCCTGCATCGACCAAAGCAGCTCGGTCGCTTCCGTTGACCAGCTCCAAGTCGCCCGTGTAAGGCCTCCTCTGCTCGCTGGCCTCCAGCGTTGACCGAGCACCCGCACAGTCGCACGCATGGGCCGCATCCCGCGCCAAGCCCAGCCAGCCGGCCTGCTACCTCTTCCACCGAGCCGGGCTTTGGCCCATGTGAGCAGTTTCCCCAGCCCAGTATTGTTTTTTTAGGTTCAGCAAATTTGTCTATTTAACCAGAGACTGCTATTTTTTGCAGAAAAACCCTCA
This sequence comes from Triticum aestivum, assembly GCF_018294505.1. Lineage (NCBI taxonomy): Eukaryota > Viridiplantae > Streptophyta > Magnoliopsida > Poales > Poaceae > Triticum > Triticum aestivum. The sequence goes on from NC_057803.1 coordinate 517,152,594, forward strand.
TACTTCATGCATTTAATAACTCTCAAACCGTGCATCCAAATTAAACAAACTTAATATGAAATATGACTAGAATTTCATCTAGTTTAATAATTTTCAACTTTCATTCATGTTTAACATGTTTTAAATGTTGTTTGTTTAAATTTGCTCCAATAACATGCTAAAATGATTTAATTCATAACTTATTAATCGTAGCACTAAATTTAATAATCTTTATATGTAAATGGGGTAGAAAAATGCCTAGTTTAACATGGTGGCTTTACTTTGTATGTTTAACATCTCTAAAATATGGTTTAGGGCTGAATAGTACCAAACCTAAAATATGCATATGGGGATTTACCGGAATTGTTGTTCGTTGTTTCTGGCCTCATTTAAACTTGCCTAGTTAGGTAGTTTTATTATGCTTCACCCTCTTGCCATATTAATCAACATTTAATCTTGTTAGGTAAATAAACAAGAGTGAACTAAATAAGTCATGTGGTGTGAGGGAGTCCTGGATTAGAGGGTGTCCGGATGGCCGGACTATACTTTTTGTCGGACTCCTGGACTATGAAGATACAAGATTGAAGACTTCGTCCCGTGTCCGGAAGGGACTTTCCTTGGCGTGGAAGGCAAGCTTGGCGATACGGATATGTAGATCTCCTACCATTGTAACCGACTTTGTGTAACCATAACTCTCTCCGGTGTCTATATAAATCGGAGGGTTCTAGTCCGTAGGACAACATACAGAACAACAATCATACCATAGGCTAGCTTTTAGGGTTTAGCCTCTTTGATCTCGTGGTAGATCTAATCTTGTATTACCCATACCATCAATATTAATCAAGCAGGACGTAGGGTTTTACCTTCATCAAGAGGGCCCGAACCTAGGTAAAACATCGTGTCCCCTGCCTCCTGTTACCATCCAGCCTAGACGCACAGTTCGGGACCCCCTACCTGAGATCCGCCGGTTTTGACACCGACATTGGTGCTTTCATTGAGAGTTCCTCTGTGTCGTCGCCGTTAGTCTTGATGGCTCCTACGATCATCAATAGCGATGCAGTCCAGGGTGAGACCTTCCTCCCCGGACAGATCTTCGTCTTCGGCGGCTTCGCACTGCGGGCCAATTCACTTGGCCATCTGGAGCAGATCGAAAGCTATGCCCCTGGCCGTCAGGTCAGATTTGGAAGTTTAAACTACACGGCTGACATCTGCGGGGACTTGATCTTCGACGGATTCGAGCCACTGCCGAGCACGCCGCACTGTCACGACGAGCATGATCTAGCTCTGCCGCCAAACAGTGCCCTGGAGGCCGCACCCGCATCGGCTTCGACCCTTAATTCGGAGCCAACTGCGCTGATCAAGGATGGGTGGTTGGACGCCGCCTCGGGGGCTGCGATCCCAACGGCGATCGAGCCGAACACCAGCCCCGCACTCCGCGAGACTCGTGACTCCAAAGAGCCGGACTCCTCTCCAGACTCCGAACCCTTCGCGCCCCTGCCGATCGAATCCGATTGGGCGCCGATCATGGAGTTTACTGTCGCGGACATCTTTCAGCACTCGCCTTTCGGCGATATTCTGAAGACACTAAAGTCTCTCTCTTTATCAGGAGAGCCCTGGCCAGACTACGGTCAGCAAGGTTGGGATACGGACGATGAAGAAATTCAAAGCCCACCCACCACCCACTTTGTAGCCACTGTCGACGATTTAACCGACATGCTCGACTTCGACTCCGAAGACATCGACGGTATGGACGCCGATGAAGGACACGATGAAGAACCAGCGCCTATTGGGCCCTGGAAAGCCACTTCGTCATATGACGTATACATGGTGGATGCACCAAAAGATGACGACGAGGAGCGGAAGGACGCACGAAGGCTTGTTCCCTCGAGAAGCAGTCAAAACGGCGACGCAAGTGCCGCCCCAAATCCTGCCTCGACAGAAATAACGATCACACAGACCTAGCGCTGGAGCAGGGCGAACCGTTGCCGGACAACGGCAATCCGGATAATCAAACCGAACAAACAAATTCTATCAAGGATAATGGTCCGGACGACATAACGCCGGACAGGCACCCGGAGCAGCAGAATGCCCGTAAAAGGCTTGTTGCCACCGCTAGGAGTCTTAAAAAGCAGAAGCAAAGGCTCAAGGCTGCGCAAGACACACTCCAAATCAGATGGAGTAAAATACTCAACACAACAGCGAGGTACGGCGACAATCGCCCCTCCAAGAGCTACCCAAAGCGGAAGCTGCTACCTAAATTCGATGAGGAGGCCTCAGACTCCCCACAACCAAATATCAAAGCAGCCACCTGGCCGGATAGACGACCCCTCTACCAACACAGAGCGGCATACAACGCCCCTCACAATACAACACGCGACCCATGCGAGGGCTCGCACCCAAAGGACAGCGCAACAAGATCCATCTATGGACCACGCAAGCGCGCCCCAGCATACAATGCAACACAACAAACATCCGAACAATGCGGTACACCCAGCTATAGGGGTGCCGCACACCCCCTATGTTTCACCGATGAGGTGCTGGACCATGAATTTCCAGAGGGATTCAAACCCGTAAACATAGAGACATACGACGGAACAACAGACCCTTGGGTCTGGATTGAGGACTACATCCTTCATATCCATATGGCTCGAGGAGATGATCTCCACGCCATCAAGTACTTACCCCTCAAGCTCAAAGGTCCAGCTCGTCACTGGCTTAAAGGCCTCCCCAAAAGCTCCATTGGAAGTTGGGAAGAGCTTGAAGACGCCTTTCGGGCAAATTTTCAAGGGACTTATGTCCGACCTCCGGATGCGGACGATTTGAGTCATATAACTCAATGGCCCGGAGAGTCAGCCCGAAAGTTTTGGAACATGTTTCTTACTAAAAAGAACGAGATTGTCGACCGTTCGGACGCCAAAGCCTTGGCAGCTTTTAAGCATAGCGTCCGCGATGAATGGCTCGCCAGATACCTCGGCCAAAATAAGTCAAGAACGATGGCTGCATTAACAAGCCTCATGACCCGCTTTTGCGCGGGTGAGGACAGCTGGTTAGCCAGATGCAGCACCAGTGACCCCAGTACATCTGAAGTTAGAGATGGAAACAGGAAATCAGTGTGCAACAGCAATAACAAACGCCGGAATAAAGAAGACAGCATGAAGGGCACGATAGTAAACGTTGGATTCAAAAGCTCTCGGCCAGGTGAGCAAAAGCCGCCCTCTAAAGGCACCAGGGATGAACTGTCCAGCCTCAACAAAATTCTGGACCAAGTATGTCAGATCCATAGTACCCCTGGTAAACCTGCTAATCATACCCACAGAGAATGTTGGGTCTTCAAGCAGTCCGGCAAGCTCAACACCGTACACAAGGGGGAGGATACACCAAGTGAAGACGAGGACGAGCCTCCCAAGCAAGACACCAGGGAACAAAAGAAATTTCCACCAGAAGTCAAAACAGTAAACGTGTTACACGTGATCAAGGGAAAAAACAACGCGGCACTCCCATGAAAATATACCCAAGTGCCTCTCACCGCGAAGTCCTGCCACTGGTCGTCTCAACTGATCACTTCCGACCATCTTGATTACTCAGCAAGTATCCGACACGTAGGATGGGCTGCCCTGGTATTAGACCCAGTAATTGGCGGATATCACTTCACACGAGTCTTGATGGACGGTGGCAGCAATCTAAACCTAATATATCAGGATACAATCCGCGGGATGGGGTTAGACCCAACAAAAATTCACCATAGCAATACTACCTTTAAAGGAGTAACGCCAGGCCCAGGGGCTCGTTGTACGGGCTCCCTCCTACTACAAGCTATATTCGGCTCCCCCGATAACTTCCGTCGCGAGCATTTAACCTTCCACATCGCCCCGTTCCAAAGTGGCTATCAAGCACTGCTCGGACGCGAAGCTTTCGCTCGCTTTAATGCAATACCACACTACGCCTCCCTCACTATCAAGATGCCCGGTCCACGTGGCATCATTTCAGTGAACGGAAATATGAAGCGATCTCTGCGCGCCGAAGAGAGTGCGGCTGCCCTGGCAGTCGCACACTAAAGGCGCCCGGACCAACGAAAGCATCCAATAGGTCGTCAAAACCTCAGACCAACTAATCAAGTCCGGCGCCGCTATTTATACCGAATAAATGGTCACACCCCTATTTGTCAATACAAGGGGCTCAACGCGCGCAGACAAGTGGCAATTTTTTCTCATCTTGAATTATACATGGTTTCTTTAAAAACTATCCTTTTTGCACGACAACTTTTTCACCTAAATTCCTCTCTTTTACAGACGATCATCGTGCTACACCCGTCCAGGATACGGCACAACGGAGACACAGGCGCAGACGTGCAGCAGGGACCCACTCCAAGGATTCTTTTTAGATTAAGACCCCGCGTAAAACTTTTTTACTGTCTCTTGTTGATACATATCCACCGTTGAGAAGGATGTTGACGTCTTGGCATATGGCCACGCCAGAACAATGCACGTACCTGGACACAAGGGGCTTCTTACAAAGGCCATTATTTAGGCCCGGTTTATACCACAAAGACCGAATACCTTAGGGAATGTTCGGCGTCGCGAGTTTGACCCTATATGCATCAGCTCCGAATCATTGTCTTTGGTCAAATGTTGGGTTTGCCCGGCTCCTGTGTTTTGGTGCCTTACGTTCCGCTTTACCGGCTAAGGTAGCACCGGGAGAACTACTGTGATTGTGCCCTGGTTCATCCGGACGAGCACCTTAGTAGAGAAAGTCGAAAACTGACTGTCATGATATAGCGTGAGACTGGTCAACCACTCGATGACCTGTTGGAATGTTAGAATTCCTCCGCCTTAATGAAGGGCCGTTTTCCGGCCAGGCATGTACACACCTCGGGATCGGGAGAGTGCGGAGCCACCAGGGGCTATCTGGTAGCCCCACTGTCAAACTCCTATGGCTAAGTGAAAGTGCTAAAGCATTATAGTCCGGTTGCATCGCTCGCTCCGCTATCACCTCCTTAATAGGACCAAGACGTTGGGTTAAGTGTGAACGCGTGTTTTTTGCGAGCACCTCCGCATTATATGCGTGGGGGTTGAAGTCGACGGCTGCAATCTTTCAGGTTATACACATGTATACATAAACGGCCGCTCAGGAGGCATCATATTACTTTCAGGCAAAAGTATAAAAATAGCCTTATAAAAATTTGTAAAAGCATTTCACTTACAATGAGATTACATATCACTCAAACACAATATTTTTTGAGCACTGGGTCTCTATCAAATGGGCACCCTCAAGAACTTCAAAGTAGTGCTCAGCAGCCATTCGACCTCTGGCCGAATCCCGCGCTGCAACAGTGGTAGCATCCATCTCCGCCCAGTATGCTTTAACACGGGCAAATGCCATCCGTGAGCCCTCTATGCACGCCGACCTCTTCATCGCATTATTGTGCGGCACCACGTCAAGGAACTGCTGCACCAAGCTGAAATAGCTATTCGGTTTTGGCCTTTTCGGCCATAGCTGATCCACAACAGACCTCATGGCACGTCCGGACAACCTATTCAGTTCGGCCCATTCGGCTAATTGGTCAGTCAATAAAAGTGGACGCTCGGGAGAATGGAATTGTGTCCAAAACAGCTGGTCCACTTCACGGCCCGTCTGACCCGGGAAGTACTTGGCCGCATCGGTAGTGCTCGCCGCCAAATCCATATACACATCCTCCGAACTCCACAGCCGATCCAGAGAGGCATATCGTGGATCCCCGAACTTCCTCCGCAACATAAAGGATTTCCTAGCTACAATATCCCCGGCTTCTCGCAGCTCCTCCTTCTTCGCCCTCATAGCAGAGCGTATGTCTTTTCTCGTCGCAGCAGCCTTCTCAAGGTCTGATGCCTTCGCTAGATTTTCCTTTTCAAGAACCCAGCAACGGTCGGTGGCGGCTTTTAATTCTATTGCCATCTTGGCCATCTTATCTCGGCTCTCGCCATGCGCGGCCTTCTCGGCTTTCAACTCTTCGGCCGCCTTCAAAGCAGCCACATTAACAAACCTCACTTGTTCCTTGGCTCGGGCAAGTTCTGCCCGCAAGGCTTCAACAGTGGCAGCTCCATCTGCAGTCACAACATATTAATGATACTGACATCATGCTGCTCTTACTATGTGGCATTTACCAAATAATGACACTTACCCTGTGCCTCGTCAAGCCTTTTGTTAACAAGCTCGATGTCGACGTCTGCCGCATCCAACTGCCGTTTTAAATGGGCAAACTCGCTAGTCCGGCTAGCCACCGGAGCTTCCATCACCTGCACATAGAGGCAGTATGGTTATTACCTGGGAATGTGATCCTCTGTTCGTCGTCGTTTCCGACGACAACCAGAGTCTCAGGGGCTACTATCTACACAGGGCACACCTAGCATGTGCAGGACTATCATACACTATTTTACGTACCTCAAAGCCTATCAGTAGACTCATAAAAGCTTCATGCAATCCGCTTTCGGCGGACGAGATTCTCTTCATCGTCGTATTCATCAGCACACGGTGTTCATCTGAGATGGCCGCTCGCCCCACCAACTCCCTCAGAACATCCGATCGCACACCAGACGGTGCCGGACTCTTTTGTCCGCTCTCTTTGGGAGCCGGACACTAGGAGCTTCGGGGGTCAATGGGATTATCTTCTGGCCTCACCGGACTCGGAGAGGCCCTCCGCGACGACACTTTGGGGTCGCCCGCTTCCGGAGCGAAGGAGTCCGGAGGAGGCGTTTCGCTCTCCATCATCTCCGGAAGAAGATCCCCCGAAGACGAGCTCGTTTGAGAGGGGCTAAGGCTCGAACTGCAAAGATATATGCGGTGGTTATTTTCTCAGAAGAAAAAGATGGCATACATGTACTATTAAAGTATTTCGGGTCACTTACGACTCGCTGGAGAATTGATCCCCCCGCGGACTTTGTGCGGCAAAGGCACCCCCAAGGTAGGACCCTCTGTGGGAGACTTCTTCTCCCGTTTGGAAGCTTCGGCTTCCGAATCCCCGGGCGCAGTCCTTTTTCTCCTCCAGTCATCTTCCTTCATGGAGACGCTCGCTCCCTCGGTTAGAATGGGCAGCGCGGGGGGCCCGCGTCCGCCCGTATTATCCTTCCCAGTATCTTCCTTCAAGGGCTCCGGGTAGGGAGCGACCTGGAGCATCTTTTCCAATACCAGATTGTCCAAACCCTCAGGGAGGGGGGCCGAACACCGAATCAACTTCGCCTTTGTTAGCCAGTCCATGTCAAAAAGCAAACTCTCAGAAATAACTTCGTAACAAATGAGAGATAGTATGTTCGGCCGGAAGATTCCTTACCTGTTCGGCGATGCGGTTACTGCTCAGGCCCACGTCCTCGGTGATTTCCGGACACTCTACCTGAGGTCCGAAGAATGACTTGTACATCTCCTCGTGCGTCAGGCCGAGGAAATTTTGGATGACATGCGGTCCCTCGGGATTGAACTCCCACAAGCGAAGGGGCTGGCGTTTGCAAGGCTGGACTTGACGAACCAGCATAACTTGTATTACCGCAACCAAACTAAAATCTCCATTGAAGAGATCTCGAATGCGGCTTTGCAATATAGGCATGTCCTTGGCTGGACCCTAGCTCAGACCTCTGCTGATCCATGACATTAGTTGTGGTGGAGGGCCCGAGCGGAAAACAGGGGCGGCCGCCCACTTGGCACTTCTAGGAGCCGTGATGTAGAACCACTCTTGTTGCCACAATTCAGACACCTCTGGAATGGAACCTTTGGGCCATGGAGCTCCCGTCATCTTGCATATTGAGGCACCTCCACACGCTGCATGTTGCCCCTCGATCATCTTCGGCTTTACTTCAAAGGTCTTGAGCCACAAGCCAAAGTGAGGGGTAACCCGGAGGAAGGCCTCACACACGACAATAAATGTCGTGATATGAAGAAAGGAGTCCGAAGCTAGATCATGGAAATCAAGCCCGTAATAAAACATCAAACCCCTGACAAAAGGATCCAGAGCAAGGCCTAGACCTCGGAGGAAGTGGGAGAAGAACACGATGTTCTCGTTGGGTTCGGGGGAGGGGACGGCCTGCCCTCGGGCAGGCAGCCGATGCAAAACCTCGGCGGTCAGATATCTGGCCTCCCTCAACTTTTTGATGTCTTCTTCCGTGACGGAGGAAGGCACCCATCAGCCTTGAAGGCTAGATCCGGACATGATTGAAGGTTTGGAGCACCTGACCTGAACTTTGGGTGTTTGAGCTTGAGGTGGGGGAAGGATTCGATTGAGCACAGGAGGGAAAAATAAAAGCCTTGTCCCCTTATAAAGAGGGTGAATATCAAGCGTCCTCTCCGTGGCCGTTTGGACTTGCCTATAGTCTAGGAGTCCTAGAAGCGGTTGGGTTACCCATGCCCGTATTGATGAGAATCCCGGAATAAGGGGACACGATCTCTGCTTTAACAAGACGTGCCAAGGAAACCGCCTCGCATGACACGCTGAGGTGGGATAATAAAATGATTCGAATAAAGGCCTGGCCGTGGTGTTGTCATACTACGGAATACGTCAGCAGATTAGATTGGTGTGAACATTATTCTCTCTATGGCAATATGTGGAAATTTATTTTGCAGAGCCGGACACTATCTTTGTGTTCAAAATCTTCTATGAAGTACTTGGAGGAGGAACCCGCCTTGCAATGCCGAAGACAATCTGCGCGCCGGACTCATCGTCATTGAAGCCTGGTTCAGGGGCTACTGAGGGAGTCCTGGATTAGGGGGTGTCCGGATGGCCGGACTATACCTTCAGCCGGACTCCTGGACTATGAAGATACAAGATTGAAGACTTCGTCCCGTGTCCGGAAGGGACTTTCCTTGGCGTGGAAGGCAAGCTTGGCGATACGGATATGCAGATCTCCTACCATTGTAACCGACTTTGTGTAACCCTAACCCTCTCTGGTGTCTATATAAACCGGAGGGTTTTAGTCCGTAGGACAACATACAGAACAACAATCATACCATAGGCTAGCTTCTAGGGTTTAGCCTCTCTGATCTCGTGGTAGATCTACTCTTGTACTACCCATACCATCAATATTAATCAAGCAGGACGTAGGGTTTTACCTCCATCAAGAGGGCCCGAACCTGGGTAAAACATCGTGTCCCCTGCCTCCTGTTACCATCTGGCCTAGACGCGCAGTTCGGGACCCCCTACCCGAGATCCGCCGGTTTTGACACCGACATGGTGTTTTCGGCAATATGCAACTCATTGCATATTGAGCTCCACTTAACTTGTAGTGTTGTTTGTGCATTTTTTCCATGCCACGCCTCATTAAATCGGACATGCATCATATTGATTGCGCATCATGCCATGTTCATGTGTTGGATGTTTACTATGTTGTGTGCTTCTTTCCGGTGTTGCTTCTTCGGGTTGGTTCCGATAACGTCACATTTGTGAGGATCCGTTCGACTACGTCCGTTTGTCTTCTTCATGGATTCATACTTCTTCCTTGCGGGATCTCAGGCAAGATGACCATACCCTTGAAATCACTTATATCTTTGTTTGCTAGTTGCTCGCTCTATTGCTATGCCGCGATACCTACCACTTGCTTTATCATGCCTCTCATTTTGCCATGTTAGCCTTTAACCCACCTTTCCTAGCAAACCGTTGTTTGGCTATGTTACCGCTTTGCTCAGTCCCCCTTATAGCGTTGCTAGTTGCAGGTGAAGATGGAGTTTGTTCCATGTTGGAACATGGATTTGTTGGGATATCACAATATCTCTTATTTTAATTAATGCATCTATATACTTGGTAAAGGGTGGAAGGCTCGGCCTTATGCCTGGTGTTTTGTTCCATTCTTGCCGCCCTTGTTTCCATCATACCAGTGTTATGTTCCTTGATTTTGCGTTCCTTGCACGGTTGGGTGTTATGGGGACCCCTTAACAGTTCGCTTTGAATAAAACTCCTCCAGCAAGGCCCAACCTTGGTTTTACCATTTGCCTCACCACCACCTACTTTTCCCTTGGAAGTCACGCTCCCGAGGGTCATCTTTATTTAAGCCCCCCGGGCCAGTGCTTGTCTAAGTGCTGGTCCGAACCGAGCTGCCTGCGGGGCCACCTCGGGGAAACTTGAGGTTTGGTTTTACTCATAGCTAGTCTCATCCGGTGTTTCCCTGAGAACGAGATACGTGTGACTCCTACAGGGATTGTCGGCACATCGGGTGGCTTTGCTGGTCTTGTTTTACCATTGTCGAAATGTCTTGTAACCGGGATTCCGAGTCTGATCGGGTCTTCCTGAGAGAAGGAATATCCTTCGTTGACCGTGAGAGCTTGTGATGGGCTAAGTTGGGACACCCCTGCAGGGTTTGAACTTTTGAAAGCCATGCCCGCGGTTATGGGCAGACGGGAATTTGTTAATATCCGGTTGTAGAGAACTTGAAACTTAACTTAATTAAAATGCATCAACCGCGTGTGTAGCCGTGATGGTCTCTTTCCGGCGGAGTCCGGGAAGTGAACATGGTTTTGGAGTTATGTTTGAACGTAAGTAGTTTCAGGATCACTTCTTGATCATTTCTAGTTCACGACCGCGCTTTGCTTCTCTTCTCGCTCTTATTTGCGTATGTTAGCCACCATATATGCTTAGTGCTTGCTGCAGCTCCACCTCGCTACCCTTTCCTACCCATAAGCTTAAATAGTCTTGATCTCGCGGGTGTGAGATTGCTGAGTCCTCGTGACTCGCAGATACTTCCAAACAGTTGCAGGTGCCGCTGATGCCAGTGCAGGTGACGCAACCTAGCTCAAGTGGGAGCTCGATGAAGATCTTGATCGTAGTCTTGTTTTGTTTCCATTTGATCAATAGTGGAGCCCAGTCGGGGCGATCGGGGATCTTTTGCATTAGGGGTTGTCTTTCTTTATTTGGTTCCGAAGTCGGACCTTGATTGTATTCTGGATGATGTAATGCTATATTTATGTATTGTGTGAAGTGGCGATTGTAAGACAACTCTTTATCCCTTTCATATTCAGTACATGGGATGTGTAAAGATTACCCCTCTTGCGACATGCCTACTATGCGGTTATGCCTCTAAGTCGTGCTCCGACACGTGGGAGATATAGCCGCATCGTGGGTGTTACAGCAACCCAACTTTATTTTTGTTCCTTGCTTTTTGTTCCTGCTTAGTAATAAATAATTCATCTAGCCTCTGTTTAGATGTGGTTTTATGTTTTTAATTAGTGTTTGTGCCAAGTAGAACCTTTGGGAAGACTTGGGGAAAGTCTTGTTTATCTTGCTGTAAAAAAGAGAAACTTTAGTGCTCACGAGAATTGCTGCCATTTTTATTTGGAGAGCGCTATTTAGTTAATTATTTTTGCAGATGATTAATAGATAAATTCCTCACGTCCAGCAATTTATTTTAGAATTTTATGAGTTCCATAAGTATACGTTTGATCCAGATTACTACAGACTGTTCTGTTTTTTGACAGATTCTGTTTTTCATGTGTTGTTTGCTTATTTTGATGAATCTATGAGTAGTATCGGAGGGTATGAACCATAGATAAGTTGGAATACAGTAGGTTTAACACCAATATAAATAAAGAATGAGTTCATTACAGTACCTAAGTGGTGATTTATTTTCTTATACTAATGGAGCTTACGAGCTTTCTGTTATGTTTTGTGTTGTGAAGTTTTCAAGTTTTGGGTAAGGATTCGATGGACTATGGAATAAGGAGTGGCAAGAGCCTAAGCTTGGGGATGCCCAAGGCACCCCAAGGTAATATTCAAGGATAGCCAAGAGCCTAAGCTTGGGGATGCCCCGGAAGGCATCCCCTCTTTCGTCTTCGTTCATCGGTAACTTTACTTGGAGCTATATTTTTATTCACCACATGATATGTGTTTTGCTTGGAGCGTCAATTTATTTTGTTAAGATTTGCTTGCTGTTATTTAGAACAATGTTTTTCATATTTTATTTCAATAAAAGTGGCATTGATAGCCTTTACTATGCCTATTTTAGAAGTCCACATGTTGCTGTTTAAAAACAGAAAGTTTACCTCTGTTGCAATAATTCCCTAGAAAAGTCAGAATGTGATAAAATGTTGAAACCTTTTGCATATTAAGATCTGATAAATTTAGTACACTGGTAATTTTCTTTCATAATTTTTGGAGTTGGGGAAGTATGGATCTTGTTGCACTCTTTACAAACTGTCTTGTTTAGGCAGATTGATGTTATGTTTGCATTGTTTGCATATATTTGCTTCTTTAATGATTCTATTTGAGGATAGGACTATTAAATATGCAGAGGCATTTAGTATGCAATGTTGAATAATAATCTTAGTGATTTGCTACAGTAGAGTATGATAAGATTTTTGCAATGGTTTATACTAACTTATCTCACGAGTCCTTGTTGAGTTTTGTGTGGATGAAGCTTTTAAGATTTAGGGAGACCGTGATATGAGAGGAATTAAGGAGACACAAAAGATAAAGATTGGGGATGCCCAAGGCATCCCAAGATATATTTCAAGAAGTCTCAAGCATCTAAGCTTGGGGATGCCCCAGTTGGCATCCCACCTTTCTTCTTCAACAACTATCGGTTAGTTTCGGTTGATCCTAAGTTTTTGCCTCTTCACATGATGTTTGTCATTCTTAGAATGTCATTTTATTTTTCTTTGCTTGCTGTTTGAATAGAATACCAAGATCTGAAATTATTAAATTTTGGAGAGTCTTCACATAGTTGCATAATTATTCGACTACTCATTGATCTTCACTTATATCTTTCGGAGTAGTTTGTCATTTGCTCTAGTGCTTCACTTATATCTTTTAGAGCATGGTGGTAATTTTATTTTTAAGAAATATATGAACTCTCATGCTTCACTTAGATTATTTTGAGAGTCTTAATAGCATGGTAATTTGCTTAAAATCCTAATATGCTAGGTATTCAAGAATAATAAAATTCTCTTATGAGTGTGGTGAATACTATGAGAAGTTTGATACTTGATAATTGTTTTGAGATACGGAGATGGTGATATTAGAGTCATGCTAGTTGAGTAGTTGTGAATTTGAGAAATACTTGTGTTGAAGTTTGTGATTCCCGTAGCATGCACGTATGGTGAACCGTTATGTGATGAAGTCGGAGCATGATTTATTTATTGATTGTCTTCCTTATGAGTGGCGGTCGGGGACGAGCGATGGTCTTTTCCTACCAATCTATTCCCCTAGGAGCATGCACGTAGTACTTTGTTTCGATAACTAATATATTTTTGCAATAAGTATGTGAGTTCTTTATGACTAATGTTGAGTCCATGGATTATACGCACTCTCACCCTTCCACCATTGCTAGCCTCTCTAGTACCGTGCAACTTTCGCCGGTACCATAAACCCACCATTTACCTTCCTCAAAACAGCCACCATACCTACCTATCATGGCATTTCCATAGCCATTCCGAGATATATTGCCATGCAACTTTCCACCGTTCCGTTATTATGACACGCTTCATCATTGTCATATTGCTTTGCATGATCATGTAGTTGACATCGTATTTTTGGCAAAGCCACCGTTCATAATTCTTTCATACTTGTCACTCATGAGTCATTGCACATCCCGGTACACCGCCGGAGGCATTCACATAGAGTCATATTTTGTTCTAAGTATCGAGTTGTAATTTTTGAGTTGTAAGAAAAATAAAAGTGTGATGATCATCATTATTAGAGCATTGTCCCAGTGAGGAAAGGATGATGGAGACTATGATTCCCCCACAAGTCAGGATGAGACTCCAGACGAAAAATAAATAAAAGAGGCCAAAGAAGCCCAAATAAAAAAAGGAGAAAGAAAAGAGGCCATAAAAAAGAGAAAAGGCCCAAGTAAAAAAATGAGAGAAAAAGAGAGAAGGGACAATGTTAGTATCCTTTTACCACACTTGTGCTTCAAAGTAGCACCATGATCTTCATAGTAGAGAGTCTCTCATGTTATCACTTTCATATACTAGTGGGAATCTTTCATTATAGAACTTGGCTTGTATATTCCAATGATGGGCTTCCTCAAATTGCCCTAGGTCTTCATGAGCAAGCAAGTTGGATGCACACCCACTTAGTTTCTTTTTGAGCTTTCATATACTTATAGCTCTAGTGCATCCGTTGCATGGCAATCCCTACTCACTCACATTGATATCTATTGATGGGCATCTCCATAGCCCGTTGATATGCCTAGTTGATGTGAGACTATCTTCTCCTTTTTGTCTTCTCCACAACCACCCTTATATTCCACCTATACTGCTATATCCATGGCTCACGCTCATGTATTGTGTGAAGATTGAAAAGGTTTGAGAACACCAAAAGTATGAAACAATTGCTTGGCTTGTCATCGGGGTTGTGCATGATTTAAATACTTTGTGTGGTGAAGATGGAGCATAGCCAGACTATATGATTTTGTAGGGATAGCTTTCTTTAGCCATGTTATTTTGAGAAGACATGATTTCTTTGTTAGTATGCTTGAAGTATTATTATTTTTATGTCAATATGAACTTTTGTCTTGAATCTTATGTATCCGAATATTCATGTCACAATTAAGAAGAATTACATTGAAATTATGCCAAGTAGCACTCCGCATCAAGAATTCTGTTTTTATCATTTACCTACTCGAGGACGAGCAGTAATTAAGCTTGGGGATGCTTGATACGTCTCCAACGTATCTATAATTTTTGATTGCTCCATGCTATATTATCTATAGTTTTGGACAATATTGGGCTTTATTATTCACTTTTATATTATTTTTGGGACTAACCTATTAACCGGAGGCCCAGCCCAGAATTGTTGTTTTTTCCTATTTCAGTGTTCCGAAGAAAAGGAATATCAAACGGAGTCGAAACGAAATGGAACCAATTGGTGAAGTTATTTTTGGAAGGAAAGCTACCGGAAAAACTTGGAGTGCATGTCAGGAAAGGAACGAGGGAGCCATGAGGCAGGGGGCGCACCCACCCCCCTAGGGCGCGCCCTCCACCCTCGTGGGCCCCTCATGGCTCCCCTGACGTATTCCTTTCACCCATATATACCCACATACCCTAAAACTATCGAGGAGCACAATAGATCGGGAGTTCCGCCGCCAGAAGCCTCCGTAGCCACCGAAAACCAATCTAGACCCGTTTCGGCACCCTGCCGGAGGGGGGAATCCCTCTCCGGTGGCCATCTTCATCATCCCGGTGCTCTCCATGACGAGGAGGGAGTAGTTCTCCCTCGGGGTTGAGGGTATGTACCAGTAGCTATGTGTTTGATCTCTCTCTCTCTCTCTCTCTCTCTCTCTCTCTCTCTCTCTCGTGTTCTTGAGGTGATACGATCTTGATGTATCGCGAGCTTTGCTATCATATTTGGATCCTATGATGTTTCTTCCCCCCTCTACTCTCTTGTAATGAATTGAGTTTTCCCTTTGAAGTAATCTTATCAGATTGGGTCTTTAAAGATTTGAGAACACTTGATGTATGTCTTGCCGTGCGTATCTATGGTGGCAATGGGATACCACGTGATTCACTTGATGTATGTTTTGGTGATCAACTTGCGGCTTCCGCCTATGAACCTATGCATAGGGGTTGGCACGCGTTTTCGTCGTGATTCTCCGGTAGAACTTTGGGGCCCTCTTTGAGGTCCTTTGTGTTAGTTGAATAGATGAATCTGAGATTGTGTGATGCATATCGTATAATCATACCCACGGATACTTGAGGTGACATTGGAGTATCTAGGTGACATTAGGGTTTTGGTTGATTTGTGTCTTAAGGTGTTATTCTAGTACGAACTCTAGGGCTGTTTGTGACACTTATAGGAATAGCCCAACGGATTGATTGGAAAGAATAACTTTGAGGTGGTTTCGTACCCTACCATAATCTCTTAGTTTGTTCTATGCTATTAGTGACTTTGGAGTGACTCTTTGTTGCATGTTGAGGGATAGTTATGTGATCCAATCATGTTATTATTGTTGAGGGAACTTGCACTAGCGAAAGTATGAACCCTAGGCCTTATTTCCTAGCATTGCAATACCGTTTATGCTCACTTTTATCATTAGTTACCTTGCTGTTTTTATATTTTCAGATTACAAAAACTATTATCTACCATCCATATACCACTTGTATCATCATCTCTTCGCTGAACTAGTGCACCTATACAATTTACCATTGTATTGGGTGTGTTGGGGACACAAGAGACTCTTTGTTATTTGGTTGCAGGGTTGCTTGAGAGAGACCATCTTCATCCTACGCCTCCTATGGATTGATAAACCTTAGGTCATCCACTTGAGGGAAATTTGATACTGTCCTACAAACCTCCACACTTGGAGGCCCAACAAAGTCTACAAGAAGAAGGATGTGTAGTAGACATCAGTGGTGCCTGACATTACTGTTTAGACGTTTGATGGAGGCCTCCGTGAGCGCCGAGCATGTATTCACCTGGCTCAACACCAACGGTCATACTCAGGACTCAGCGCCTTGCTCATGTATATCGTCCATCACAACGACAATATATAAAACATCCTAGCTAGAGAGGGTACTATGGTATAGAGTATGTACTATCATGAGCGACCGATCATAGTGCCACTACACACCAGTGTGTGTCTGATCGATTCGTCCATTATTCGTAAGTTATGCATGGTTGTGTGGTGTCGTGGTCGTCGCAGGCTAGCTGGCGACAAGACCGGTTGCATGGACGCCTGGTTGTCAATACGCACCGCATACACTTCAAAGGCTTGTCATCCATGAGTTAAAATTTACCACCACGCTAGTGTCTGACCGCCCTGGTCTACCGAAACCCCTTCCATCGCTAGCGCGCGCTTCCCGCCTGAAACGGTCACTGTCTCTCCAGAACGTCAATACCGCATTCACCAGACTTAACTTCAGGTGCAGTTGGTGTGTCACTGACATGCGGGCCAGATGCCCGTTGGGCCCGCATTTCAGTGACCCAACGCACCTGCAGTTAAGTCACTAAAGCAGCGTCTGCATTCATGCCCGACGAACCTACTCCGGCGCCAGCCGTCCATCCGTCTGCCGCGGCTCATTGCCATTCGCATGCTATCTCTACTCCTATAAAAGACTTAGTTGGTGATGATGGTGTGTCTGCCATCCGTCATTTCTGACCATTAGATCTACATCTAATGGCCGCGAGGTAAGTTGTGGCATTTTTGCAACAATAGCCCACTTCTTTGCTCCAATTTGAAGAAAACCCCTTATTATCTTGAAAGCAACCACATCCCTCCATCGCCTCATCAAAACAACCTGAGAAATATATTTTGAGTGAAACGTAATATATTTTTAGTGGTATATATGTATATCAAAACAAGAGTGTTTTCTTTCAAGTTTGTGAACAAGTACTATTCTACTTTGGATCCGTTGCAACTCACGGGCACATTGCTAGTATTAACTTGAGCCCTAGCTCCCAGCCATAGCCAAAGACCCACATTCATTCTCGTCCGGTCTCTTCCTTCTGTCGGCACCACTCCAACCATGGCCTCCTGGCGCTCCAAAGCTCTCTTGGACGTACTGTCGCAGGAGCAGACGAAGGACATCGGCGGCTCTGCTCCGAGAGTGCTCCAAAGCTCTCTTGGACGTACTGTCATAGGAGCATACAAAGGAGATCACCGACTCTCCCCCCGGTCGCCCTCCGCCGCCACTACCATGAAGCTGGCGCGCGTGCGCGGGCGCAGCCGGCAGCGAGGAAGAGTAGTACACGGTAGGTCGCCGCCGCTTTGGGCCCAGGAAGGCCACCGCTCCTCCACTCAGTCGACGACCATGCTTGGTGGGATAAACATCCGTGGCCGATTAGCCACTTGACGACAACGTGGAGGCGTAAATCTTTAGAACCTTGTGCTCCGGAGGAGGAGGTTATCGAGGCAAATGAGGAGGAGGCAAAGGCAATGGCCGGCTTTCTCGGGTTCATGGCTAGACATGGTGGTCGGGCGCCGGCAGTCGTTTAGATTTGGTTTACAGTAGGTTTTAGTACGGTTTGTGCGAAATATGTAATGAATTTCGTCCAGTTTGTAGGAAAAGTTTTCGAAATGTAATGAATTTCATCCGGTTAATTTGAAATTTGCTTTGTTTGCATGAATTTCATCCAGTTAGTTCATATAGTTGTCGAAAGGTATGTGGGCAGCATTGGATGGCATCCATCATGTGCTCGGACAGATGCCGGTGTAAATTTGTGGGCCAGCGCTAGAGATTAACAATTCTCCATTATTTGGCAGGGAACACTTATCCCTCGATCAAAATCAGATCTGCCGTGTTTCGCACTCCTCCCACGTAAGAGTGTAAACTCTTGCTTACATAAAAATTGAGCAAGTGGACGGCACTGTAGCACATCATATCACTCAAACTAGCCCGCCTAACGCGCGGGAAAGCACTGCCCTCATCATTTTGTTCTGGATTTCTATCGATCAATCGCACGAAAATGTTTTGCTTTGCAAGTTCAAAAGAAAAGGCGGCACACTTACGACTCGTACGCGTCGCACCCCCGATAGTCCGGCTTGCACACTGCTCACCAGAAGGGACACACGTTGTCTTGCAATTTCACTGACATGTGGGACTGCAATTGAATAAACCGTAGATAGCCGAAATCTAATCGCTCTAGGGGCATCGGCTGAGAAGAGAGAGACGGGGGAGGGAGAAGAGATCGCCCGCCCGCCGCGCACGGACTCCAAGAAATGTATGGTGATAATGTGAGGTGGGACATGTGGGAGTCCGGACTGCTTCCAAGCCCTCCCTCCTCAGACGTCAGCTTCCAGCATTCATAGCAAGTAGTACCAGTAAAAAACTGGCCTATAAGCCCGCTTATGTGGAGGAGAGAGAGGCATCGACAAAGTCAAGGAGTGGGCTCTGTAAGAGCCCGTCTCTACACGTGCTCCTAGGTATAAAAAACTAATTCTAAAAAAGGGGCATAAAAACAATTGTGTCTAAAAAAGAAAGCTAAAAAACATTTGGGAGGAAATAGATAGAGAGAAAGTGAGAAAAAGTTGTAACCTTTATAGCCAACCTTATAGTCAACACTATGGTAGTATTACATGAGGAAGGAGGGAGTGGTGGACATGCCAAGTTCACTGGGCTGCCGTGTTTCACACTCCCCCGTCGTAACAGTGGAGACAATAGCTTTCATCAAAAATAAACAATGAATACTCGTTGCTCGTCCTCTATTCCGGAAAAGAATACTTTCCATTCATCGACATGTGGGACGTCGACCGTCCTGGTCCACCTGCCATGCCCAAAATTATCCTGGTCCACCCCGGTCGTAGCGCAGGCCCAACCTTTCCCGCTGTTGGTCGGACGAAGGAACCATCATGACTTCGTTGAATTCCTCTTCTTCAAGAAAACTTACTGTACCCGCAATAATGCTACCACACGTGAAGATTGGACAACACCGTACCATGTCATATCACTGAAACCCACTAGGCCAAACTAGCCCGCCTAGGATTTGTACTCTGTCCGTTTCAAAGTTAGTAGTACAAAGTTAAGTCATCTATTTTGGAACGGAGGGAGTACGTCTCTATACTGCTATGATTTTGTGTTGTACCTCTCTGTACTTTTGCTACGATTTTCCTACCCTATGAACCAAATGAGGTCTGAATGTATCCGTGTCGACTATTATCTGATCGATCGCTAAGCCTACAATTTTAGGAGCTTGGGCTATTGGCCGATCGACAACGGATAAGTATAAGTGTACCACGAGCTCATCAACCCCAACATTTCTCTTTGGTGAGAGTTTTGCAAGTACTATAGCTGGCACAGTAGCTAGCCTACAACACCAAGAATCATCAAACAAGCCCTGCTAATATGATAAAAGTTCAAACTTACATCTAAGCATGCGATATATTACATCAAAAGCTGGTGAGGATACATCTGTATCCATAACTCGGAGAGGGTTCACATGATTCACTATCAAACAAAAGTAGCAAGTACCGCCCACACAAGACAGTGCACTAGCCCTAAGATGGTTTGATAACATGCATCATTCTGGTAATTAAACACAGGGCAATGCAAACTACCCTGAAGGATTAGCGCGACCAACTATTTCTTGTCATTGATCTCTCGGGCAATGACCACAGCACGAACAACGGCATGGGAATCGATCTCTGGGGCGATGTCCACATGACTGACCGTGACATCGGAATCGATCTCTGGGGCGCTATCCATAGGATGGACAGCGGCACCGAAATCGATCTCTGGGGCCATGTCAACAGGATAGACCGTGACATCGAAAACGATCTCTGGGGCGTTCTCCAAAGGACGGGCCGCGACATCAGAATCATCAAGGACGTCCACCGGCACCTGCACAACCCTAACATATTAGCAAGCACATTGCAAATAATCAAAAACCACAACTATGGTAAGCCATTATTTTTTACCTTGTGCAGCTCACCGGAGGATCCCATCCCTCCAGGTGCCATTTCCTCGTACTCGATGGGGGCCATCACCTTGCCAGGGGAATACTGCTTCTCAACGGCGACTATCTCCTCAAACTCGGCCTTGAGCCTTGCATAGGTGGCCATTAGAGTTTCTGGGGTAGGCACGGTGGGGCCCTTGCTGTTCTTCCAACTTTCTTTGAGGAGTTCGTCCGCCAACATTGTCAACTCTTTGGCCAGTGCTTGTTTCTTGGAGTTCTTCATCTCCATGGGTTGGCCCGCCAACATGGTCAACTCGTTGGTCGGTGCTTGCTTCCTAGAGATCGCTGTCTCTAGTGGGTTGTCCGCCGGCAGCTCTTTGGCTAGTGCTCCAGCATCCATCAATGAACTGACAAACAAAAAGCAATCGAAAGGAAACCACAATCGCAATGAAAAAGGGAAAAGAATAGGCTGTGAGAATTGGTCAGTGCTTCCCAAAAAGAAGATTCTTGGAATGAAAATATAACGACATCACTGATTCGCCCACCTTTCATTCGTCGGTACAGAAGAAAAATGGCAGAAGTGAGTGGCCTGGAGTGAGGTTTTCTTCAAGAAAGGGGAGAAAGGGCTTCAATGAGCGTTCCAGTGAAATGATGGTTGCTTCGTCCAGTCCAACTTTGAGGCCACTTTGTGGCCACTTTACCACTACTGGTAAAGGTGGGTTTTGTGATATGACAGGTCATGACGGCCACACTGCCGACAACTCTTTGTAAAGTACGAGATACATTCCTCCAATCACAAAATGCCTTGTTGATGAGATTTGAGATTTGAGCCAGTACTGCACACGGTGAAATCTCTAGAAAGGTAAATACTCCTTTCCGGTTTACAGGGCTATACTAGCAAGTACTAGTACTACAATAGTGGTCTCAAATAGCAATTTTGTCTCATGCAAGAGCCTGGCTATATGCGTACTCTGAGGCTCTGCACCACGCCCCACCCCTACACAAAGACTGCCACGCGAGCGTTCGTAACTGCAACGTTCGGGTTGCGCTTGGCTCTTCGCCTCTCCGAGAAGACGAACAATGATGTTACTACTACTTCTACAGTAGTATCGAATCCACTGCTGCATTCCGTCCATCGTGTGCGGGAGGGATAGCCACCACGCGCATGGGTGAGGGAGAAGGCATGTAGTAGTAAAATCAAGCTTCTCCTCATTGTATGAGTTGACACGACACATCGTAGCACTAGCTCCACATGGTTGCCTCTAAACTTGGCTGAAAGACCCGCAGTGTACAATACTTCCATTTGCTGCAACCTCTAACATTTACCCCACCATAAATTAAAATATATATTCCTATCTTAACCAGATGAGCGTGCAAATGAGAATCACTAGGATGACAGGTAGGGCCACAAGATTATTTTAATCAAAAAAACATGGAGCCGACCCCAACAATTTTAAGCTTATAGGCATGGTACACGCTATCCTAGACTACTCTACACATGAAACTGCCACATGAGCATCCGGGCTGCTCTTGGCTCTTCGCCTCTTCGGGAAGTCGAACAATGATGGAGTACTACTGTAGTGGGGTACTATAGTATGCTTCTGGCCATCTAACACCGCTTGAACTACTGCATGTCCACCGCGTGCGGGAGGGAGAGCGTGTAGCGAATGAAAGCTTCTCCTAGTCCTGCCAGCCACCACGCTCATGGGTGAGGGAGGGACCTAGCTTCATTGACTTACTACTCCTGCCTTTGCGTCTATGACAGGTGGGCCCAACAGGTCGGTGGCCCACCTGTCATGCAGCCAAAGGCAGGTGCTGTTAAGGCGAGAGGGCGTTGTAGTAATCAAACTTCTCGGTCTTGTATGAGTTGACGACACATCAAAGCATTGCACTCGATATATTTCAATATTTTGTGTTTACCGATGCATTAGTTACTCACTCCGTTCCTAAATATAAGTCTTTTTAGACATTTCAAATGGACTACAACATACAGATGTATGTAGACATATTTTAGAGTGTAGATTCACTCATTTTGCTTCGTATGTAGTCACTTCTTGCAATCTCTAAAAGGACTTATATTTGGAAATGGAGGGAGTACAACGCATGCATGCATGCCGTGACTTTCCTTTTGATACTTGCATGTGTCGATTTGATGCACCTTGCCAAATTTTGACTACATATTTAACTAACCAAATGTTCATGCATGTCACAAAAAATTACGGGGCTTGTCGGTGTACTAGAGTAGGGGTACCCTAGTACCCCGAACCTGTGCACGGGCAGTTGCAGCACCCCACGGCAAGGCTTGCCAGGCGAACGCCAAGATCCTCCATGGTTCCCTTGGGGCCATTCAAGAACAAAGTATTTAATCTCAGGAGACAAGGCCCCGGCAAGAGGAGCTTGCCGGGAAGGCCAACCAAGGCACTCCAAGGAACTTGCCGCGACGCGCCACGCGCTCCGGCAAGGCAACAAGGCCCCGGCAAGAGGAGCTTGCCGGGAAGACCAACCAAGGTACCTCGAGGCCCGGTGAGCGACAAGCTTCCGGACCCGACAAGATAACAACAGCGGCAAGGCGCTTGCCGCGGCAGGCGGCCACTCTGTGCCCACGCTCCAGCGCATCCACCAACGTGTTGCCCTGGGGGCCTCTCCAGGCGTGCGTGGCGGGAGGCCGTGCAGCCAGCGGTGCCCAGTGGCATGCGAAGCTGACAAGATCGCCATCGTGGCGAACGGTGGCGCCCCTAACGCTCCTTTTCTGCACTGTTTGGGCGACCCAGACGGGCATTTAATGCCCTTGTCCCCTGTCGTCAGGGTTAGGTAGGGTGTACTGTACAAGTAACTGTACCAACCACCCCACTTTTTACATTTGTACCCTTCTCTGCGTTGCCACCTGTCGGTGACCCCTTTAGCGTATAAAAGGAGGCCCATGCGCAACGTAGAGGGGGTTCGGTTCAATTCATTCATAAGCCAGAGAACACTTAGCTCTGGCGAGCAAAAACATATACAACCAGACAAGCGGCAGTAGGAGTGTTATCTCTCTGGAGAGCTCCGAAGCTGGGTAAACTGCTCGTGTGCTTCGCCTCGATCTGCTCTTCGTGCGATCTCCGCCCCCCGCCGAACCGAAAGGGGCCCGGTCCGCCGGCCCCATAGTTGTTCGTGGATCAGTTTCCCCGACATCTTTGGCGCGCCAGGTAGGGGGCGTCGAGATTGTGTGAACCTGATCCGGTGTCCACACGAGCTAGATCTTCATTCCCTTCATCAACATGCCACCGAAGAAGAAGACTTCGGCGGCAGCCGCTCCGTCCACGTCACTTCCGCCACCGTTGGAGCAAACGGGTGGTGGATGGGACGCCGGCGGAAGAATGGACATCGACGAGGAAGCTTATGATGCTGCCAGGTCCAAGAACAAGGCTGCACAAACCTCGGCGACTGTACATGTTCCACGCCACTCTCAGGAGGCGCAAGACCAACAGCGTCATGGCACTTGAAGTGCCATACGCATGATAGGCCAAGACCAAGCTGGTGGATCTCGGGGCGCTCAAGACCAGCACGCACGCCAGCGTGCTGGCACGAGCGGGGCACGGTCGCCTGGACGGGATACTGCTCCTTCTAACATAGTTAGAAGTCCGAGCACATCCCGCTCCTCGCGCCGTCCGCCACTGCCACCCACCACTCCAGCAGAAGCTTTGGCGTGAGCTCAACTTCTCCTAGATTACCCTCCGACGTCGGACAAGATCGACGAATGGAGGGCCACCATTCAGAGCCTCATCGGCTACGCCAACGGCGACACTCCACGGTGGCCGAGCGCGTCGCCGCCGCGGCAGGGTTGCCGGGCGTGAGCCGGTGGCGACTAAACGGGTGGAGGTGCAACTACTATGCAATCACCACCCCGAAGGCCAAGATCGCCGACTCGCCGGATCCACCTCAACAGCGACTCCACCGCATCTTCGGATCCACGAGCTCGTCGCGATCAGCGCCAAGTTCTTCATGATCGACAACAAGAAGACGCTCGAACTCGCATTGAGCGTCGAAGAGAAGCGCGACATCAATCCGACAAGCGCGCTGGGCCCTCTGTTGACATGCATGCGCCAGGGGAACCAGGCGATCTGCCGTACGCGGTAGGTTGCCCTGCATTTACTCGTGAGCTGCGGCAAGTCCAGTGGCCCAGCACGAAGAACTTCAAGCCAGACGTACCGGAGAAGTACGACGGCAAGACGCATCCGTCGGAGTTCCTCAGCATTTACACCATTGCGGTGCAGGCTGCTGGGGGACGGGATGACAAGATCCTTGCCAACTACTTCCTGCTGGTACTCAAGCCCAACGTCAGGTCCTGGCTCATGCACTTGCCGGACAACTCCATATCCTCTTGGGCTGATCTGTGCCATCAGTTTGTCGGCGCCTTCACAGGCGGACACAAGCCTCATGGCCAGGAGAGTGATCTTCATCTGCTCGCCCAGAAGGAAGGAGAGCCGCTGCGCAAGTACATTCAGAGATTCAGCAGTGTGCAGCACAACATCCCAGACGTCCACCCTACCGCGGTGATCAGCGCGTTCCATCAGAACGTGCGAAACCGCAGGATGCGGGAGGAAATGGCGATGTGCAAGATCAGAGACGTCAGTGAGTTATATGCACTGGCCGACAAGTGTGCACGTGCTGAGGAAGGGAGGAGACTCCCCGGAGAGAATGTAGGAGCGGGAGGATCTGACAGTGAAGATGCTGCCCCGGCAAAGAAAAACCGGCGGCGGAACAACAGAAGGAGGAAAGGCAAAGAGGTGCTAGTTGTTGAGCAGTCCGACAACGGTGGTGGCGCCAAGGAAGCCAAAGCCGGTGACTCCAGCAAGGAGGTTGCCGCGGAGGTGGTGGTCGCCGACAAGCAGGACGGCACCAACAAGCAGTATTGCAAGATCCACCGCACCAAGGGCCATGATCTCCAGAACTGTAAGAAAGTCGAGCAGCTTGTTGAGCAACAAAAAGCTGAATATGAGCGGCGCAACAAGGAGAAGGCCCAGGAAGGTGCTGGGGGATCCGACAAGAAGCGTCCCGGCTGAGGAGGACGCCGCGGCAAGGCCAAACAGCGGCAAGGAGACAGACCTCCTCGCGGCCGCGACAAGGATGAAGATGACGACGACGATGAAGATATGGATGATGAGGAGACTGATGAGCAGGAGTTCCAGAAAGCCACAGAGGTCCTGTGCGTTGACGGTGGTGCTTCTCTGCATACCTCGCACCGCCAGCTCAAGCAGTGGGTGCGGGAAGTTAATGCAGCAGAACCGCCCGTCAGTCACGCAAGCCTCTGAAATGGTCCAACACGCCTATCATCTTTGATATTGAGGACCACCCTGATCGCATAACTGCGGTCGGGTGCTTGCCGATGTTGGTTTCACCAACAATCCGCAACCTCAAGGTCACTAAGATGCTAGTTGACGGCGGGGCCGGCTTGAACCTGATCTCCTTCGCGGTGCTCCAGAAACTCCAGATCCCTGACAGCGAGCTCGAAGAGACCGGTACATTTCAAGGAATCAACCCGGGAAGAAGCAAGCCGAAGGGAAAGATCACGTTGCCGGTAACATTTGGCAGCGAGCTGAACTTCAGGACTGAGAGGGTCACATTTGATGTTGCTGACTTTCCATTACCTTACAATGGAATCCTTGGCCGTCCGGCACTCACCAAGTTCATGGCAGCCTCTCACTATGCATACAACGTACTGAAAATGCCAGGCCCGATAAGTGTCATCTCTGTCCCTGGTGACAAGAAGGATGCTCTTATCTGTGCCGACAAGATCTACCGGGAAGCAGCAGCCGCAGCAGAACGCAAGACACTTGCCGCTGAAGCTCCCGGGGGGAAGAAGAAGACCAAGTCCGGCAAGAGCTCTGATGCCCACTCCGGCAAGCGCACCTCTTCAGAGTGCTGCGCTACCGTCGAGGACGCACCATCGAGCTCCACCGGCAAGTGTAAGAAGGCAATGGCAGCTCCACCTGAGACCAAGAAGGTGTCCGCCAAGGAGGACGGCGCTGGTGGTACCTTCACCATTAGCGCCACCCTTGACCCCAAATAGGAAAGCGCGCTCGTTGCTTTCCTGCGGGTGAATGTCGACGTGTTTGCGTGGCAACCGTCTGATATCCCGGTGTTCCCAGGAAAGTAATCGAGCACCACCTTGCCGTCTGTCCTCATGCGCGACCCGTCAAGCAGAAAGTCAGGAAACAGGCAGTGGAGCGCCAAGAATTCATCGCAGAAGAAATCAAGAAGTTGGAAGCAGCAGGCCTTGTCAGAGGAGTGCTCCATCCCACATGGTTGGCCAATCCTGTTGTCGTGCGCAAGGCTAACGGGAAATTGAGGCTTTGTATTGACTTCACTTATGTTAATAAAGGTTGTCCCAAAGACCCATTTCCCTTGCCGCGCATTGACCAGATTGTTGACTCCACAGCCGGATGTGTTTGCTTTCATTTCTTGATGCATACTCAGGATACCATCAGATCTTCATGGCAGAAGAGGATGAAGAGAAAACCGCATTTATCACCCCGTGTGGCACGTACTGCTTCATACGGATGCCTTTCGGTTTGAAGAATGCTGGTTCAACATTCGCAAGGGTAGTCCACCACGCTTTTGAGCCGCAGATGCACAGAAATGTGGAAGCTTACATGGATGACATAGTGGTCAAGAGCAAGAACAGGGCGACCCTGATTCAAGATTTAGACGAGACATTTGCAAATCTGCGCAGGATCAACCTCAAGCTTAACCCCGAGAAGTGCGTGTTTGGAGTCCCATCCGGCAAGCTTCTCGGGTTCTTCGTGTCTCAGCGGGGAATTGAAGCCAATCCCGACAAGATCAAGGCCATTGAGCATATCGAAGCACCAAAGCGCGTCAAGGATGTACGAAGGCTTGCCGGTTGCGTGGCTGCTCTCAGCAGGTTTATCTCTAGATCTGCTGAGCGCGCCCTGCCATTTTTCAAAATTTTGAAAAAGGCAGGTCCATGAAATGGACTCCGAAGGCGGAGGCTGCGCTGCAGGACTTGAAGAGATACCTGTCCTCCACTCCAATACTTGTCGCACCTAAGCCGCAAGAGAAGTTGCTGCTGTATATAGCGGCAACCAATCAAGTGGTTAGTGCTGCGTTAGTGGCAGAGAGGGAGGCAGATGATGAGCTAGCAACCACGGCAGATGCATCCAGCGACAAGAAGGGGGCTTCGCCAACAAGCTCTGGTCCCGACAAAGATGGATCTGCGCAGGAGCATGATAAGATGCAGAAGAGAATGGTGCAGCGTCCAGTTTACTTTGTCAGTTCCCTTCTACAGGGGGCTAGATCAAGGTACTCTGGTGTGCAGAAGTTGCTTTTCGGCCTCCTCATGGCCTCGAGAAAGCTGCGCCATTACTTCCAAGCACATGAGATCACAGTCGTCACTCGCTTTCCGCTGAAGAGGATACTTCAAAATTCAGAAGCGACAGGCAGGATTGTCGAGTGGGCGCTGGAACTGTCAAGCTTTGGCCTCAAGTTTGAGAGCACTTCAACTATCCAAAGCAGGGCATTGGCAGAGTTCATAGCAGAATGGACGCCAACACCAGATGAAGAAATTCCAGAGACGAGCATCCCCGTCAAAGAGGCAAGCAAAGAGTGGCTGATGTACTTTGATGGTGCCTTCTCGCTGCAAGGCACCGGTGCGGGCGTGCTGCTTGCCGCGCCCACCGGAGAGCACCTCAAGTACATAGTCCAGATGCACTTTCCCAAGGAGCAAGCAACCAACAATACTGCAGAGTATGAAGGATTGCTTGCCGGTCTCAGAATTGCAGCAGACCTTGGGATCAAGAAGCTCATTGTCAGGGGTGACTCACAGCTTGTCGTCCGCCAAGTGAACAAGAACTACCAGAGTCCATTGATGGAAGCATATGTTGATGAAGTGAGGAAGCTAGAAGAGCACTTTGACGGCCTACAGATGGAGCATATCCCAAGAGCTCAGAATGACATTGCTGATGGCCTGTCAAAGTGCGCCGCACTAAAGTTACATGTAGAACCAGGGATCTTTGTGCTCAAGTTGACTCAACCATCCGTAACACCATCAACTGGACAAAGCAAGAAGAGGAAGTTGGTTTCTGGTGACTACTTTCCGGCAGAGCTCCCCGAAGCCGCCGCCAAGAAAGTCCCCAAGATCAACACCAAGGTTGGTGAGGGGCAGTCTGCTCCGACAAGCCTTATGGTTTGTTCTGTTGAAGCAGACGCTCCCGACAAGTTTTGCTCTGGCAAGCTTGCCGGGGAACATCAAGCTCCGGCAGGGCCGCAAGTCCTTGCCGTGGAAGCGGATGTTCCCGTAGCAGCAGATGTGCCTTTAGTCCTTGTTGTCGAGCCACAAGCTCCAGCATGGGCACAGCAGATTGTCCATTTCCTTCAGACAGGAGAACTTCCCGAAGAGCAAGAAGAAGCGGAAAAAGTAGCCCGACAGTCAAGTATGTACCAGTTTTTCGATAGCATACTGTACAGAAGAAGACTCAACGGTGTGAAATTGAAGTGTATTTGCCGGGAAGATGGACAAAAGCTGTTGGAAGAGATACATGGAGGCATATGTGGCCACCACATTGGTGCAAGAGCACTTGCCGGCAAAGCTTTCCGGCAAGGTTTCTTTTGGCCGACAGCCCTCCAGGATGCAACTGCACAAGTAACCAAGTGTGAAGCGTGCCAGTTCCACTCCAAACAGATACACCAGCCAACTCAAGCTCTCCAGACGATCCCTTTATCCTGGCCATTTTTGGTCTGGGGGCTCGATATCCTCGGCCCTTTCCCCCGAGCTGTCGGGGGCTTTGAGTACTTGTACGTCGCAATCGACAAGTTCACAAAGTGGCCGGAAGTGCAGCCAGTGAGGAAGGTGACAGCACAGTCAGCAGTCAAGTTCTTCAGGTCAATTGTTTACCGTTTCGGGATCCCTAACAAGATCATCACCGACAACGGCACGCAATTCACGAGCCGCACCTTCATGCAGTACGTCCAAGACCTTGGCGCCAAGGTCTGCTTCGCTTCTGTTGCTCATCCGAGAAGCAACGGTCAAGCAGAGAGGGCAAATGCTGAAGTGCTGCGCGGGCTCAAGACCAGAACTTTCGACAGGCTGCGCAAGTGCGGAAGAAACTGGATCGAGGAGCTGCCGGTGGTTCTTTGGTCGATCAGAACGACGCCAAATCGAGCCACTGGCCAGACACCTTTCGCTCTAGTCTATGGAGCAGAGGAAGTTCTCCTCACGGAACTCGTATACGGATCGCCTCGAGTGCTCGCTTATGATGAGCTTGAGCAAGAACAGCTGCGACAAGATGACGCGCTGCTCCTTGAGGAAGATCGTCTTCAGGCTGCTGTACGAGCTGCTCGATACCAGAAAGCTTTGCACCGCTACCATAGCCGCAAAGTTAAAGCCAGAAGCTTCGAGGAAGGCGACCTTGTTCTTCGGCGCGTTCAGTCCGCCAAGAATTCCAACAAGTTGACGCCGAAGTGGGAAGGCCCTTATCGGGTGAAACGAGTCACAAGGCCCGGCGCTGTCCGCCTTGAGACCGAAGATGGCATTCCGGTGAGCAACTCCTGGAACATAGAACATCTTCATAAGTTTTTCCCGTAGGGCGTGGTTGCCGGAACCTGTTCCGGCAACCACCTTTTGTACAAGTCTTGCCGCTGTTGCATGTAATCCTTTGTACAAAGCCGGGCGCAGATCCCGTGCATAAATAGAACCCCATGTGCTCCGCACAACTTGTCCATTTCATGCATTAGTTTCTTTCTTGCATGCGTTATCTGACACTTAGTGCAGCACCTACATCCGGTAAGCAATAACGAGCCGAAGGGCTCCATATCATTATTTTCTCTTCTTTCTTCTTTTTCAACAAAGGAAAAGAAGGTTCCCTCGCA